>NC_143034.1:68793870-68956370 GCF_057628025.1 Oncorhynchus mykiss | reverse complement strand
ACATAACCTACCTTTAAATAGCTATCATCACCTGCTACTAACATAACCTACCTTTAAATAGCTATCATCACCTGCTACTAACATAACCTACCTTTAAATAGCTATCATCACCTGCTACTAACATAACCTACCTTTAAATAGCTATCATCACCTGCTACTAACATAACCTACCTTTAAATAGCTATCATCACCTGCTCCTATCTTAACCTACCTTTAAATAGCTATCATCACCTGCTCCTAACATAACCTACCTTTAAATAGCTATCATCACCTGCTCCTAACCTACCTTTAAATAGCTATCATCACCTGCTCCTAACATAACCTACCTTTAAATAGCTATCATCACCTGCTACTAACATAACCTACCTTTAAATAGCTATCATCACCTGCTCCTAACTTAACCTACCTTTAAATAGCTATCATCACCTGCTCCTAACATAACCTACCTTTAAATAGCTATCATCACCTGCTACTAACATAACCTACCTTTAAATAGCTATCATCACCTGCGTCTGTATTGTTTTAAACAGGTCACTATATAGTATCCATTATCATGTCTGACCAGGCCTCATGCTGGCCAGCCCACTAAACTAAATGTCACTGTCAGCAGGGAAACTTGCTTGTATTGCATTGTAACTGACCCTTGAATCTATTATCGAATCCACAAAGCACCTATCCCCTCCATCTTGGGCCGCCTCCATCCTGTATCAACTTAACCCAATTTCTCGCTCCAAATATAAACACAGGCTACCAACTATGATGTCAGAGTCATCAGAAAGTGAAACAGGAAATCAAACTCAGATAGAGGAATGGATGGAGGGATGGACAGAGGCTAACTGGCAGGCCAGCGTTGAAGTGAAACGAGTGTGTGCGTGTGTGTGTGCATGTGCGTGTGTGTGTGTGTGTGTATTTGTGTGAGCATGCGAGAGAGAGGCCGAGAGAAAGAGGCCATTGGAGCCTCAACTCCCTTTTGGGTGTCGTTTTGGCCAATAACATTGTGTTTTAGATGACATCTCGGTCTCGTGATGAAAAAGAAAGACCTGTTATGTTAAAACAATTAATAATAACCTAAGTCTTCCAAATATACACACTATTACGCATGATCTGATGAACGCAACTTGCATTCACATTTCACATCACAGGTCTAAACTGATACAGTACGTGTCATATAGTGAACATGTAGAAAATGGCTCAAGGTCTTGGGATGAATATTCTTTTTGACTGAGATAACAAAAAGCACACTGTGCAACAGATGAGGTGGGTGGTTGGTGGAGAGGTCAAGATGAGAAGACAAGGAGGTGAAGGATCTCTTGTTTTCATTCTCACTTCAACCTGACCAAAGAAGCAGCTTCATAAGCCCTCCATAAAGAGGACTACATTTTTAGTGAAGAACAAATTCTTATTTTCAATGATGGCCTAGGAGCAGTGGGTTCAATGGCTGTTCAGGGGCAGAACGACAGATGACAGACTTGTCAGCTCGGGGGTTTGAACTTGCAACCTTCCGGCTACTAGTCCAACACTCTAACCACTAGGCTACCCTGCCGCTACTATTATAGACGACGCATATAGATTGTTGTTTGTTTGTTTAACCTTCACCAACAAATGAAGAGCCAATGAAAAAAATACTTACATTTATAATTCTGTATGCTATTTGTCACTCATAACATGTTTGTTCATGTTGTATGTTTGAAGCTGTCTTGGTCATTCAGTATCGCTTGAGGCCATATTTCTCCTACTAAAAAACTGTGCAGAGTAAAGAGCTTTACTGAGAAGAATATAACATGTTTACAGCATAAGACATAAAACATGCGGTGGGATTTGTAGGTCCCACCATATTGGTATTGATTCCAGATTAAAGAATAAAAGTATCCCTAAATGTAATTCTGAGACAGATGATGCATAGGGCCTATTAATGAGTCTGGAACCCTTAAGTGATATGAATGTAGAACTGATGAAAGTACTGATCAACTGAAAGCAGGCTTGGTACTCAAAGTGAGACGGGGAAAAGTATTATAATGCAGGGGTTCACTCCAAGTTCCATCTCAGCAAGCCAGACAACTTAAAAAAGGGCCCTATAATGTGTCTGGAACTCAGAATTGAAATGAAAAATGGAACTGATGAAGCACAGACAAACTAAAAGCAGACTTGGTAACCAAAACAAATGACATGGGAAAAACAGTATTATTTGCCGAGGTTACCAGAACGGTCAATGTGGTACACAAAGGTTTAACAGTACTTAAGGTTGACAGGAGTAGTCTACTCATTTGGGTTTAGGTGAGAACATTCCAGCAGCTATTTGTTCCAGCAGCCTCATAATATAATAATATTAATAATAATATTAGCCTAATATCAGCTAAAGAACCACACCGCACCTGTCTCTGTATAGCTGCTTCAGATGATACACAGTGGTCTAATTACCGACCAATGAACAGGGCCGTAGCACCTGTCTCTGTATAGATGCTTCAGGGGATACACAGTGGTCTAATTACCGACCAATGAACAGGGCCGTAGCACCTGTCCACTCCGCCCTCGTTACACAAATCCAGAGTTGGAGCTGGTCACAGTGAGGTGAGAGGAACCTGATTGGGTTTCATCACAGAAGGCCTCAATGTGTCCTCTCAGGCTAGAGTTAGAAGTGGTCAATACTAGTAGAACAGAAAATAGCACTGTCAAATGTTAAAATGCCCATATGTATACCGTAAACATGTATGTATACTGCAAATATACCTTACTGTCTCCAGTGGTGTAGTGGAGAGTAAATGCAATTAAACGCAGTTTACCCACCTTTTTTAAAATACAGTTTACCCACCTTTTTAAAATACAGTTTACCCACCCTTTTTAAAAATACAGTTTACCCACCCTTTTTAAAAATACAGTTTACCCACCCTTTTTAAAAATACAGTTTACCCACCCTTTTTAAAATACAGTTTACCCACCTTTTTAAAATACAGTTTACTCACCTTTTTAAAAATACAGTTTACCCACCTTTTTAAAAATACAGTTTACCCACCTTTTTAAAAATACAGTTTACCCACCTTTTTAAAAATACAGTTTACCCACCTTTTTAAAAATACAGTTTACCCACCTTTTTAAAATACAGTTTACCCACCTTTTTAAAAATACAGTTTACCCACCCTTTTTAAAATACAGTTTACCCACCCTTTTTAAAATACAGTTTACCCACCTTTTTAAAAATACAGTTTACCCACCCTTTTTAAAAATACAGTTTACCCACCTTTTTAAAATACAGTTTACCCACCTTTTTAAAATACAGTTTACCCACCTTTTTAAAAATACAGTTTACCCACCTTTTTAAAATACAGTTTACCCACCCTTTTTAAAAATACAGTTTACCCACCCTTTTTAAAATACAGTTTACCCACCTTTTTAAAAATACAGTTTACCCACCTTTTTAAAATACAGTTTACCCACCCTTTTTAAAATACAGTTTACCCACCTTTTTAAAATACAGTTTACCCACCCTTTTTAAAAATACAGTTTACCCACCCTTTTTAAAATACAGTTTATCCACCCTTTTTAAAAATACAGTTTACCCACCCTTTTTAAAATACAGTTTACCCACCCTTTTTAAAATACAGTTTACACACCTTTTTAAAATACAGTTTACCCACCTTTTTAAAAATACAGTTTACCCACCTTTTTAAAATACAGTTTACCCACCTTTTTAAAAATACAGTTTACCCACCTTTTTAAAATACAGTTTACCCACCCTTTTTAAAAATACAGTTTACCCACCCTTTTTAAAATACAGTTTACCCACCTTTTTAAAAATACAGTTTACCCACCTTTTTAAAATACAGTTTACCCACCCTTTTTAAAATACAGTTGACCCACCTTTTTAAAATACAGTTTACCCACCCTTTTTAAAAATACAGTTTACCCACCCTTTTTAAAATACAGTTTACCCACCCTTTTTAAAAAATACAGTTTACCCACCTTTTTAAAATACAGTTTACCCACCCTTTTTAAAATAGAGTTTACACACCTTTTTTAAAATACAGTTTACCCACCCTTTTTAAAATACAGTTTACCCACCTTTTTAAAAATACAGTTTACCCACCTTTTTAAAATACAGTTTACCCACCCTTTTTAAAATACAGTTTACCCACCCTTTTTAAAATACAGTTTACCCACCTTTTTAAAATACAGTTTACCCACCCTTTTTAAAAATACAGTTTACCCACCCTTTTTAAAATACAGTTTACCCACCCTTTTTAAAAATACAGTTTACCCACCTTTTTAAAATACAGTTTACCCACCCTTTTTAAAATACAGTTTACACACCTTTTTAAAAATACAGTTTACCCACCCTTTTTAAAAATACAGTTTACCCACCCTTTTTAAAATACAGTTTACCCACCCTATAGGGATGGTTTCTTATCTCAACGCGACCAGCGAACGCAGCGATCAGAGCTGACCTTTTACCATCACTGGCTGCCTCTACTTAGTAAAACCTGCTGTGCAAATAATGATGGTCCTTCTGGGTTGACACAACTTCAAGTCATCGGTCGAGGAGGGTAGTATTGTATTGCATTCACACACACCCACGTACACATAGACACACACATACCTGTCACGCCCTGACCTTAGAGATCCTTTTATATTCTCTATGTTTGGTTAGGTCATGGTGTGACTTGGGTGGGAAAATCTATGTTTTCTATTTCTTTGTTGTTTTGCCATGTGTGGTTCCTAATCAGAGGCAGCTGTCTATCGTTTTCTCTGATTGGGGAGGATATATAAGTTGACATTTTCCGTTTGGGTTTGGTGGGGTGTTGTTTTCTGTTTAGGTTGTTTCGCTGACAGAACTGTGCGCTTTCGTTTTCTCTGTTTGTCATTTTGTTTGAGTGTTTTTTGTGAACATTAAATATGAACAATTTCCACGCTGCGCTTTGGTCACATTCCGACGACAATCGTTACGTTACAATGTAGGAAAACTAAAATCCGCTTTATCTGTATTGTACCAGCATGTCGCCTCTGCAACTAGAGGCAAAAAAACTCTACATTACCTTTACTCCACACTCAGAAACACATACAAAGCTCTCCGTCACCCTCCATTAGACCACAACTCTATCATCCTGATTCTTGCTTACAAGCAAAAACTCAAACAGGAAGTACTAGTGACACTTTCAATATGGAAGTGGTCCTATGAAGCGGATTCTAAACTACAGGACTGTTTCGCTAGCACAGACTGGACTAGGTTTTGATATTCATCTGATGGCATTGAGGAGTTTACCACCTCAGTCACAGGCTTCATCAATGAGTGCACGTACAACGTCGTCCCCACAATGACCGTACATACATACCCAACCTGAAACCATGGATTACAGGCAACATCCACACTGAGCTAAAGGCTGAAGCTGCCGCTTTGAAGGATTGGAACACTAATCTGGAGGTTATAAGAAATCCTGTTACGCCCTTTGACGAACCATGAGGCAAACAAAGATATCAATACATGACTAAGATCGAATCCTACTACACCATCTCTGATGCTGGTCGGATGTGGCAGGGCTTGCAAACTATCACGGATTACAAAGGGAAAACCAGCCACGAGCTGCCCAGTGATACGAGCCTACCAGACGAGCTAAATGCAAGCAACACTGAACCATGTATGGGGGCATCAGCTGTTTGGGACAACACGCACTCTGAGTTTACGCGGACAAGCTGGCAAGTCCAACCTCTCCCTGACCCAGTCTGTAATACCTACATGTTTCATGCAAACAACCATAGTCCCTGTGCCCAAGAACACAAAGGTAATGTATCTAAATAACTACTGCCCTGCTGAACTCACATATGTAACCATTAAATGATTTGAAAGGCTGGTCATGGCTCACATCAACACCATCAACCCATACACCCTGGACCCACTATAATTCGCATACCGGCCCAACAGATCCACAGATGACACAATCTCTATTGCACTTCACACTGCCCTTTACCACCTGGACAAAAGTAACACCTATGTGAGAATGGATTTCCTGGTGGCCTGCCCCCAGGAGGTGAGGGTAGGCAACAACACATCTGCCACGCTCACCCTAAACACGGGGGCCCCTCAGGGGTGCGTGCTTAGACCTCTTGTGTACTCCCTGTTCACCCACAACTGTGTGGCCATGCACAACTCCAACACCATCATTACATTTGCAGACAAAACGACAGTTGTGGGCCTGATCACAGGCCACAATGAGACAGCCTATAGGAAGATCAGAGAAGTGTCAGTGTGGTGCCAGGACATCAACCTTTCCCTTCCCTTCCCTCAACAAGACATAGGAATGGATCGTGGACTACAAGAAACGGAGGGATGAGCACGCCCCACATTCACATCAATGGGGCTGCAGTGGAACCGAGAGCTTCAAGTTCCTTGGTGTCCATATCACTGAGGATCTATTATGGTCCACACACAAGACAAGTGAAACGTGAAAAGGGCACGGCAACACCTCTTCCCCTACTGGAGGATGAAAAGATTTGGCATTGGCCCTCAGATCATCAAAAAGTTCTACCGCTGCACCATTGAGAGCATCTTGGCTGGCTGCATCACCGCTTGGTATGGCAACTGATTAACATCCGACCGCAAGGCACTAGAGAGGGTAATGCGTAAGGCCCAGTACATCACCTGAGCCTAGCTCCCTGCCATTCAGGACTTCTATTCCAGGTGGTGTCAGAGGAAGGCACAACAAATTGTCAAATACTCCAGTGACCCAAATCATAGACTGTTATCTCTGCTACCGCACGGCAAATGGTATCGATGCACCAAGTCTGGAACTACCAGGACCCTGAACAGCTTCTACCCCCAAGCCATGTGACTGCGAAATAGTTAGTTCAATATTTAACCAAATAGCTACCCTTTCTGCGACTATCTGCATTGACTGTTTTGCACTAAATCACATATGCTGCTGCTATTGTTTATTATCTTCCAATTTGTTCCTAGTTACATATTATCATTACTCATTGTGTATTTATTATTACTTTTGCTATTTTGCTATTTAACTTTTTTCTTTCTCTTTGCATTGTTGGGAAAAGCCCATAAGTAAGCATTTCACTGTTAGTCTACACCTATTGTTTACAAAGTATGTGACAAATTAAATTGTATTTGATTGATAGGATTTGATGTAGAACCCTTTCCCAGAGGGTTCTACATCAAATCCTATCAAATCCTGTCAGCTAAGACCAACTGGAAGGAAATACATAATAACCCTACTGAAGTCAGCTAAGACCAACTGTAAGGAAATACATAATAACCCTACTGAAATCAGCTAAGACCAACTGGAAGGAAATACATAATAACCCTACTGAAGTCAGCTAAGACCAACTGGAAGGAAATACATAATAACCCTACTGAAGTCAGCTAAGACCAACTGGAAGGAAATACATAATAACCCTACTGAAGTCAGCTAAGACCAACTGGAAGGAAATACATAATAACCCTACTGAAGTCAGCTAAGACCAACTGGAAGGAAATACATAATAACCCTACTGAAGTCAGCTAAGACCAACTGGAAGGAAATACATAATAACCCTACTGAAGTCAGCTAAGACCAACTGGAAGGAAATACATAATAACCCTACTGAAGTCAGCTAAGACCAACTGGAAGGAAATACATAATAACCCTACTGAAGTCAGCTAAGACCAACTGGAAGGAAATACATAATAACCCTACTGAAGTCAGCTAAGACCAACGGGAAGGAAATACATAATAACCCTACTGAAGTCAGCTAAGACCAACTGGAAGGAAATACATAATAACCCTACTGAAGTCAGCTAAGACCAACTGGAAGGAAATACATAATAACCCTACTGAAGTCAGCTAAGACCAACTGGAAGGAAATACATAATAACCCTACTGAAGTCAGCTAAGACCAACTGAAAGGAAATACATAATAACCCTACTGAAGTCAGCTAAGACCAACTGGAAGGAAATACATAATAACCCTACTGAAGTCAGCTAAGACCGACTGGAAGGAAATACATAATAACCCTACTGAAGTCAGCTAAGACCAACTGAAAGGAAATACATAATAACCCTACTGAAGTCAGCTAAGACCAACTGGAAGGAAATACATAATAACCCTACTGAAGTCAGCTAAGACCAACTGGAAGGAAATACATAATAACCCTACTGAAGTCAGCTAAGACCGACTGGAAGGAAATACATAATAACCCTACTGAAGTCAGCTAAGACCGACTGGAAGGAAATACATAATAACCCTACTGAAGTCAGCTAAGACCGACTGGAAGGAAATACATAATAACCCTACTGAAGTCAGCTAAGACCAACGTTTCATAACACCACAGACACCATTTTCTTTTGTTGTCGCTGTGTCAAAGTGATGTAACTGCAGGCATGGTCGTTTCCGAATCCCAGGAATAGCTGCTAATTAAGTGGTCCTGTCCCGCTCCACCAATAATCTGGAGTAGGATGCTCCCTGACCCTGACCTGATAGGTTGCTTCTTTAACAGGGTTGTGTTCATTAGGCACAGAGCTTTTGAAAACATTTTTTGCTATAGAAAAATAAATGAGCATTTCTTCTTAAACAAGTACAGATGGGTCCCTCCCGGTTTGAGTTTATTTTCTTCCCTTCCCTGATGCTTATTGAACAGGACCCTGATGTACTTCTCAATGTCAGCTGTGTCACCAACATAAAGACTGTGACGACAATCGGCCTCCCTGCAGGAGCATAACTTGCGGGGGAATGGGGGTATCATGACCCCCTCAAAAGTAGAAACAGGTCAGTTTGACCCCCTCAATAATATACCATGATGAGTTTTATTGATTGGAAAAAAAATCCACAAAGCACAACCAAAAGCGCCAAATACACTTTTGGTTGCCCACGGTCCCCAGAGGGGCTGTCTGTGTTAAAGGGTGTTGAGCATGGCTTGAAAGGAAAACAGAGAAATGGGACATTTCTCAATTTCTCTTTCCCTTTTCATCGGTCTGGGATCTATTGCTTTGGTCTGCAGTTACAGTTCAGCAGCACACACTACCAGGTCTCTTTCTCTTTGTGGATGTTTACTGAACTATATTCACGAGCACTCCAATGTTTACATGTTTTGAAAGTTTAAAAAGAGTAAAAGTTAATGAACATTTAATAAATGTATTATTATGTTGTTGTGTAACTATCAAACGATTGGCGATAAGATGATATTGTTTAAAAAGAGTTCTATACCGAGTGATACCGATGCATGCAATGTTAGGTTGGCTACTTTAGCTAGGCTAATGTTTGCTAGCTAGACGAACGGAGCTAGCATCAAAGCTAGCACAGCATCTGGGTCTTCCCCTTTTTCATTTTCAACTGCAGTTTCAGATGAGCAGCACTCAATAGGTCAGTTAGTGACTTTAGCCCAGCCATTTTTATTGTATTATAATGGTATTTGGTAATATGTTCATGGCAGGGGTCAAAGACAGGCAGTAGAGAGAGGGAGAGAGAACACTGCCATTTGGTAAAGTACATCGTACACAGATTCAAACTATCGGTTTCAACTCCTCGTCTTTGCTGACTGCTGACTGTGTTATGACAAATGTTGTTGCCTGCATTCTGATTGCATTTGGTTGTCATGGCAGGGGTCAAAGACAGTAAGTAGAGAGAGAGAGAGAGAGAGAGAGAGAGAGAGAGAGAGAGAGAGAGAGAGAGAGCATTGCCTCAAAATTCACTATTTAAAAAAAACAGAGGGTTGTTGACACCGAAACCCATTGACCCTGAACCCCCAAATATGCAACACAAAGGTACACCCTTGTCTTCATGTTCTGTACCCTCCACCCACAGTTTTGTGACATACCTGGGGTGGATGTTGCTATAGTAACGTCTCCCAAACATATCCTCTTCAGATGAATTGAGGAAGAAAACCACTGAGTGTGACTGGTACTGTGACTGACAGTGTTAATGTTTCAAGCATTCATTCCATGCTACAGGGATCACATGTACTTGAACATCATCTGCATAGTATCTCTGTGATTGCAGCGTGGCATATACCACGTGTCAAAGTCAAAGCCTGCAGGCCGGATCCGATTCAATGCTGCCCATTTTGTTTTTTGTTTAAGATTGATTTGACAAAAACCACATCGAAACGGTATAGAAATTATATTGGACCTACATTTATACCGTCTCTTCACTAATTCCAGAGTGCTAAGAATCACAAAAAAAGAAAGTTGGATAATCAGGGAAATATAACACATTTTCAGTGCTGCCCTCCGGACCTAGGTGAAGACGGCCCAAATGCAGCCTGTGGGGAAATGTTGTTTGATACCTCTGGAGTATACTGTTCAATAGCACAGTGATGTCTACAGTAGATACAGTATGTTGCTATAATGTAATGTGCTTGTGGAACACATTTGTATTTACAGTGTCAATCATTCATTCCATGTGAACAGGACAGAAAGGACTAGAGTAATAACAGCAATGAGGCTGTTGGTCTGGCTGTTAAGTGTCAGTATTTAACAATTCCGTATACATTTTTCAAATAGGTGTCAATCTAAGTAACATAATAAAAAAATCCCCATCAAAATATGTCAGTTTAAGCTAGAGATATTTCATTCCACCACATCTGCCTATGTAGGCCTATCGCATCTGCGGTGGGAGGTGGCCAAGCTACAACTGTGTTTGTCAGACCATGAGTCGTACCGAAAATCTGTATTCTCACGAAACGGTTTGGTCTGCCAACTAATATGACCACCATGGAAAGATGACTCGTCTGAAGGTAACCCATAAAAATTAATGGACGTATGGAGGTAATTTTGTGCCAACAAAAATATGAGGTTAAATATGTGTAAAAATATATATATATATTTTGTGAATTCTCATATTATCTACTAGATATAGGACAGACACTTCAAAACCTGATTTGTTTTAATATGTTATTTGCCATTTATGAATGTGTTATTCAGTGTGTTTCTATGGGCTATAGTAGTAAAGGCCAAACTCAATGATTTCTCAAATATTATTTTGTACAGCAAAGGGTCCTAAAATTCAAGCATCCAGCATGGTAGTAAAACATGTTGTTGTACATACTCTGCTGTTCTATCACATGTACAATAATGTGGAATGATGTCAGAGGGAAAGAAAACTGTGTTCCTTGTTTGAAATAATGTCTTTGTTTTGTAATATCACAAACGGACATGGCAGTTTCAACCACTATTGATGCCAGCTTTAAGAGGTAGATTTGATTGTGTGGACAGTTTCAATGTGTCAAGCCTTCATTTCATGCAAAGAGGATGAACATGTATTTTATGCAATTTAACACACCACAGTACAGCAGCAGCAGGGATAGCATGAGGGGAGACTAAGTGGAGAATGATTATAGCGGAGCATTACATCATGACACATGATACGCCTGCTACCAGAGAAAGCCGCTACATTTCTTCCCAGAATCCATTTCCATGGGAAACTATCAGAAACACTTACAGTTGAAGTCGGAAGTTTACATTAACTTAGGTTGAAGTCATTAACTCGTTTTTCAACCACTCCACCAATTTCTTGTTAACAAACTAAAGACCTAGTTTTGTCCCATGGAATAAATGTTGGGATCTTAATGTTTTTCCTCATAATCCTGGACTATCGGACCACCATTTTATTACATTTGCAATTGCAACAAATAATCTGCTGAGACCCCAACCAAGGAGCATCAAAAGTTGTGCCTTAAATTCCCAGACAACACAAAGATTCCTTGATGCCCTTCCAGACTCTGCCTACCCAATGATGTCAGAGGACAAAAATCAGTTAACTACCTAACTGAGGAACTCAATTTAACCTTGCGCAATACCCTAGATGCAGTTGCACCCCTAAAAACTACAAACATTTCTCATAAGAAACTAGCTCCCTGGTACACAGAAAATACCCGAGCTCTGAAGCAAGCTTCCAGAAAATTGGAACGGAAATGGCGCCACACCAAACTAGAAGTCTTCCGACTAGCTTGGAAAGACAGTACCATGCAGTATTGAAGAGCCCTCACTGCTGCTCGATCATCCTATTTTTTCAACTTAATTGAGGAAAATAAGAACAATCCGAAATGTATTTTTGATACTGTCGCAAAGCTAACTAAAAAGCAGCATTCCCCAAGTGAGGATGGCTTTCCCTTCAGCAGTAATACATTTATGAACTTCTTTGAGGAAAAGATTATGATCATTAGAAAGCAAATTACGGACTCCTCTTTAAATATGCGTATTCCTTCAAAGCTCAGTTGTCCTGAGACTGCACAACTCTGCCAGGACCTATGATCGAGACACTCAAGTGTTTCAGTATCTCTTGAACCAATGATAAAAATAATTATGGCCTCTAAATCTTCAAGCTGCATACTTTCCCTATTCCAACTAAACTACTGAAAGAGCTGCTTCCTGTGCTTGGCCCTCCTATGTTGAACATAATAAACGGCTCTCTATCCACCGGATGTGTATGAAGCTCACTAAAAGTGGCAGTAATAAAGCATCTCTTGAAAAAGCCAAACCTTGACCCAGAAAATATAAAAAACTATCGGCCTATATCGAATCTTCCATTCCTCTCTAAATGTTTTTTGAAAAAGCTGTTGTGCAGCAACTCACTGCCCTCCTGAAGACAAACAATGTATACGAAATGCTTCATTCTGGTTTTAGACCCCATCAGAGCACTGAGACTGCACTTGTGAAGGTGGTAAATTACCTTTTAATGGCATCAGACCGAGGCTCTGCATCTGTCCTCATGCTCCTAGACCTTAGTGCTGCTTTTGATACCATTGATCGCCACATTCTTTTGGAGAGATTGGAAACCCAAATTGGTCTACACGGACATGTTCTGGCCTTGTTTAGATCTTATCTGTTGGAAATATATCAGTTTGTCTCTGTGAATCGTTTGTCCTCTGACAAATCAGCTGTAAATTTCGGTGTTCCTCAAGGTTCCGTTTTAGGACCACTATTGTTTTCACTATATATTTTACCACTTGGGGATGTCATTCAAAAACATAATGTTAACTTTCACTGGTATGCGGATGACACACAGCTGTACATTTCAATGAAACAGGGTGAAGCCCCAAATTTGCCCTCACTAGAAGCCTGTGTTTCAGACATAAGGAAGTGGATGGCTGCAAACGTTCTACTTTTAAACTCGATCAAAACAGAGATGCTTGTTCTAGGTCCCAAGAAACAAAGAGATATTCTGTTCTGGCTGCTAGAATCCTGACTAGAACCAAACAATTTGATCATATTACTCCAGTGCTAGCCTCCCTACACTGGCTTCCTGTCAAGGCCATGGCTGATTTCAAGGTTTTACTGCTAACCTACAAAGCATTACATGGGCTTGCTACTACCTATCTTTCTGATTTGGTCCTGCCGTACATACCTACACGTATGCTACGATCACAAGACGCAGGCCTCCTAATTATCCCTAGAATTTCTTAGCAAACAGCTGGAGGCAGGGCTTTCTCCCACAGAGCTCCATTTTTATAGAATGGTCTGCCTACCCATGTGAGAGACACAGACTCGGTCTCAACCTTTAAGTCTTTACTGAAGACTCATCTCTTCAGTGGGTCATATGATTGAGTGTCGTCTGGCCCAGTATTGTGAAGGTGAACTGAAAGGCTTTGGAGCCACGAACCACCCTTGCTGTCTCTGCCTGGCCGGTTCCCCTCTCTCCGCTGGGATTCTCTGCCTCTAACCCTATTACAGGGGCTGAGTCACTGGCTTAATGGTGCTCTTTCATGCCGTCCCTAGTAGGGGTGCATCACTTGAGTGGGTTGAGTCACTGACGTGATCTTCCTGTCTGGGTTGGCGCCACCTCTTGGGTTGTGCCGTGGCGGAGACCTTTGTGGGCTATACTCGGCCTTGTCTCAGGATGTTAAGTTGGTGGTTGAAGATATCCCTCTAGTGGTGTGGGGGCTGTGCTTTGGCAAAGTGGGTGGGGTTATATAGCTCTGTCATTACTGTGGTCTATAGCTCTGTCATTACTGTGGTCTATAGCTCTGTCATTACTGTAGTCTATAGCTCTGTCATTACTGTGACATATAGCTCTGTCATTACTGGGACATATAGCTCTGTGATTACTGTGACATGTAGCTCTGTCATTACTGTAGTCTATAGCTCTGTCATTACTGTGACATATAGCTCTGTCATAAATGTGACATATAGCTCTGTCATTACTGTGGTCTATAGCTCTGTCATTACTGTGACATATAGCTCTGTCATTACTGTGGTCTATAGCTCTGTCATTACTGTGACATATAGCTCTGTCATTACTGTGGTCTATAGCTCTGTGATTACTGTGACATATAGCTCTGTCATTACTGTGACATATAGCTCTGTCATTACTGTGGTCTATAGCTCTGTCATTACTGTGGTCTATAGCTCTGTCATTACTGTGACATATAGCTCTGTCATTACTGTGGTCTATAGCTCTGTCATTACTGTGACATATAGCTCTGTCATTACTGTAGTCTATAGCTCTGTCATTACTGTGGTCTATAGCTCTGTCATTACTGTAGTCTATATCTCTGTCATTACTTTGACATATAGCTCTGTCATTACTGTGACATATAGCTCTGTCATTACTGTAGTCTATAGCTCTGTCATTACTGTGACATATAGCTCTGTCATTACTGTCGTCTATAGCTCTGTCATTACTGTGACATATAGCTCTGTCATTACTGTGGTCTATAGCTCTGTCATTACTGTGGTCTATAGCTCTGTCATTACTGTGGTCTATAGCTCTGTGATTACTGTGACATATAGCTCTGTCATTACTGTGACATATAGCTCTGTCATTACTGTGACATGTAGCTCTGTCATTACTGTGGTCTATAGCTCTGTCATTACTGTGGTCTATAGCTCTGTCATTACTGTGGTCTATAGCTCTGTCATTACTGTGGTCTATAGCTCTGTCATTACTGTGACATATAGCTCTGTCATTACTGTGGTCTATAGCTCTGTCATTACTGTGGTCTATAGCTCTGTGATTACTGTGACATATAGCTCTGTCATTACTGTGACATATAGCTCTGTCATTATTGTGACATATAGCTCTGTCATTACTGTGGTCTATAGCTCTGTCATTACTGTGGTCTATAGCTCTGTCATTACTGTGGTCTATAGCTCTGTCATTACTGTGGTCTATAGCTCTGTCATTACTGTGACATATAGCTCTGTCATTACTGTGGTCTATAGCTCTGTCATTACTGTGACATATAGTTCTGTCATTACTGTGGTCTATAGCTCTGTCATTACTGTGGTCTATAGCTCTGTCATTACTGTGGTCTATAGCTATCTCATTACTGTGACATATAGCTCTGTCATTACTGTGGTCTATAGCTCTGTCATTACTGTGGTCTATAGCTCTGTCATTACTGTGGTCTATAGCTATCTCATTACTGTGACATATAGCTCTGTCATTACTGTGGTCTATAGCTCTGTCATTACTGTGGTCTATAGCTCTGTCATTACTGTGGTCTATAGCTCTGTCATTACTGTGGTCTATAGCTCTGTCATTACTGTGACATATAGCTCTATCATTACTGTAGTCTATAGCTCTGTCATTACTGTGGTCTATAGCTCTGTCATTACTGTGACATATAGCTCTGTCATTACTGTGGTCTATAGCTCTGTCATTACTGTGGTCTATAGCTCTGTCATTACTGTGGTCTATAGCTCTGTCATTACTGTGGTCTATAGCTCTGTGATTACTGTGGTCTATAGCTCTGTCATTACTGTGGTCTATAGCTCTGTCATTACTGTGACATATAGCTCTGTCATTACTGTGACATATAGCTCTGTGATTACTGTGGTCTATAGCTCTGTCATCACTGTGGTCTATAGCTCTGTCATTACTGTGGTCTATAGCTCTGTCATTACTGTGGTCTATAGCTCTGTCATTACTGTGGTCTATAGCTCTGTCATTACTGTGACATATAGCTCTGTCATTACTGTGGTCTATAGCTCTGTCATTACTGTGACATATAGCTCTGTCATTACTGTGACATATAGCTCTGTCATTACTGTGGTCTATAGCTCTGTCATTACTGTGACATATAGCTCTGTCATTACTGTGACATATAGCTCTGTCATTACTGTGGTCTATAGCTCTGTCATTACTGTGGTCTATAGCTCTGTCATTACTGTGACATATAGCTCTGTCATTATTGTGACATATAGCTCTGTCATTACTGTGGTCTATAGCTCTGTCATTACTGTGGTCTATAGCTCTGTCATTACTGTGGTCTATAGCTCTGTCATTACTGTGGTCTATAGCTCTGTCATTACTGTGGTCTATAGCTCTGTCATTACTGTGGTCTATAGCTCTGTCATTACTGTGGTCTATAGCTCTGTGATTACTGTGGTCTATAGCTCTGTCATTACTGTGGTCTATAGCTCTGTCATTACTGTGACATATAGCTCTGTCATTACTGTGACATATAGCTCTGTGATTACTGTGGTCTATAGCTCTGTCATCACTGTGGTCTATAGCTCTGTCATTACTGTGGTCTATAGCTCTGTCATTACTGTGGTCTATAGCTCTGTCATTGCTGTGGTCTATAGCTCTGTCATTACTGTGACATATAGCTCTGTCATTACTGTGGTCTATAGCTCTGTCATTACTGTGACATATAGCTCTGTCATTACTGTGACATATAGCTCTGTCATTACTGTGGTCTATAGCTCTGTCATTACTGTGACATATAGCTCTGTCATTACTGTGACATATAGCTCTGTCATTACTGTGGTCTATAGCTCTGTCATTACTGTGGTCTATAGCTCTGTCATTACTGTGACATATAGCTCTGTCATTACTGTGACATATAGCTCTGTCATTACTGTGGTCTATAGCTCTGTCATTACTGTGACATATAGCTCTTTTCTTCTCTCAATACTAGTACCATGTCATATCATCAACATCACCTAGTACTTGTGCAACTCTGCAATGGGGACTGTTGTTGTTCATGAGAAACCTTTTCTTTGGTAAAACATCAACCTCAAGGTGCTTCTGTGAATTGAAGCTCTTCTTTTAACATCTCAACCCCTCGTAAACATGCTGATTTTTATATGGAAAACTGGATACAATGTTGTTTTCAGTGGCTATTGATATTGTAAACACTTGTCAATGTTTCACCGCTTAAACACATTTTCCCTAACTGTTCATGTATTTACTTTATGGTGGAAGAAAATCCAGTGACCTTTAATGTGTCGTCTCCAGAGTAGTAACCCTAACATACACAAACACACACAAATACTCTCTCTCTCTCTCTCTCTCACGCGTCTCTCTCTTTTGCATCCCTCTCTCTCGCATCCCTCTCTCTCTCGCATCTCTCTCTCTCTCGCATCTCTCTCTCTTGCGCCTCTCGCTCTCTCTCGCGTCCCCCTCTCTCTCTCTCTCGTATCCGTCTCTCTCTCTCTCTCTCTCTTTCTCTCCTCTTTCTCTCCTCTCTCTCTCTCTCTCTCTCTATCTCTCTCTCTCTCGCATCTCTCTGTCTCTCTCTCTCTCTCTCTCTCTCTCTCTCTCGCATCCCTCTGTCTCACGTCCCTATCTCTCACGTCCTCCTCTCTCGCGTCCCTCACTCTCGCGTCCCTCACTCTCGCGTCCCTCTCTCTCACGTCCCTCTCTCTCTCGTCCCTCTCTCTCACGTCCCTCTCTCTCACGTCCCCTCTCTCACGTCTCTCTCTCTTGCGTCTCTCCCTCTCTCCCTCTCTCCCGCCTCTCTATCCCTCCCTGTCTCTCTTTCCACCAGTTCCACCTTCTCTCCATCTCCCCTTCCCACCCACCTCTCTCTTTCTTTCTTTATTCTCTCCATTGTATTTGTGTTCCTCCACAGGGGAGCGTGAATACCGCTGATTCCATCCTGTCAGGGACTCAGACCCCCTCTTATGCTCCATCCCGGCTACGCTGCCCTCACGCAGAGAAAACAAAGTGGTCCTGGTCCCAACAGATCTCAGCCAATCACATGCATCAGACTCATCTCCCTCTTTCACGCAGTCAGTTGTAACCATTACCAATTAGCCAATTAGGGAGAAGAGAACAGAAGAAAGGAAAGACTACAGGAGATGAGAAAAGCATGTTGTCATACTGTGAAAAAAATACTGTCTCATCTTAACGATAAAAACACCAACCATTTCTGCTCTGAAATACAGTTTTAATGGTGTTACCTTGTCTCTGATTTAATGTAGTTGACATGCCTGGATGATGTACGAAATATGAAAACGGTCTAGACTGATTTATCTCCAACCTTAAAAACCTCTCTGGGATATGTGGGACGCCCACCTGGCCAAAAGCAAGTGAAAAAAATCCAGCCAACATGTCAGATTTCAAAAAGGCTTTTCGGCGAAAGCAAAGGATGCTATTATCTGAGGATAGCACCATAGTAAACAAAGAGCGAAAAGCATATTTCAACCCTGCAGGTGCGACACAAAACGCAGAAATAAAAATATAATTCATGCCTTACCTTTTTTTTTTTACCTTTATTTAACTAGACAAGTCAGTTAAGAACTAATTCTTATTTTCAATGACGGCCTAGGAACAGTGGGATAACTGCCTGTTCAGGGGCAGAACGACAGATTTGTACAGCTCGGTTACTAGTCCAACACTCTAACCACTAGGCTATCCTAGCCACCCCACCTTTGACGAGCTTCTTTTGTTGGCACTTCAATATGTCCCATAAACATCCCAAATGGGCCTTTTGTTTGATTAATTCCGTCGATATATATCCAAAATGTCCATTTATTTGGCGCATTTGATCCAGAAAAACACCGGTTCCAACTTGCGCAACGTGACTACAAAATATCTCAAAAGTTACCTGTAAACTTTGACAAAACATTTCAAACCACTTTTGTAATATAACTTTAGGTATTTTTTAGCGTAAATAATCGATAAAATTGAAGATCTGTGTTCAATACAGGAGGAAAACAAATTGTAGCTAGCTTTCTGGTCACGCGCCTCTATCTAACAATACACTCCAAGTTACCCTCGTTCTGAACAGCCGTACTTCTTCATTACACAAAGGAAAAACCTCAACCAATTTCTAAAGACTGCTGACATCCAGTGGAAGCGGTAGGAACTGCAAGACGGTCCCTTAGAAATCTGGATTCCCAATGAAACCTCATTGAAAAGAGAGTGACCTCAAAAAAAAAATCTGAATGGTTTTATGCTAAATAAGTTCTGTTATACTCACAAACATGATTCAAACAGGTTTAGAAACTTCATAGTGTATTAATAATATGCATATCTTATATTCTGGGGATGAGTAGCAGGCAGTTGAATTTGGGCATGCATTTCATCCAAAATTCCGAATGCTGCCCCCTATCCCCCTCAACAATTAACTTGGAGAGTAACACATGCAAATGGTCTGACTCATTAGAGTTTTCACCCCACATATAATTACACTGATCACATATGCTAGCTTAGCTATGTAAATGTAATTTATAGGCCCACTCAGGGGGTGTGAATAATAATTCACTTGCACAGGATGTCACTCACATATACTTCATGATTCATGTTGGTCCCAGACAGCCACTGTACGTGCTGTATGTCAAGTGGAGAGATTTGGACCAAAACGTGATGGAGTGTCAGGTACCATAGATTCAGGACCTCAGAACACAGGCTCTATAACAACATATATAACACATTACTTTTCATCAGAGCAGCACAGGGCTCCAACTAGAAGTGTCTTATAGGACTGGCCAACAAGATGGACTGGCCAACAAGATGTTCCTCCAAACCTATTCTACCTGCTAATAATTCTAGTTCTACCTGATTCTAGAAAATAACAGCTTACCGATTGCTTGTAGCTGAATCGTTATAGCTGGGCGGGAGAAAAACCCCTGTACTCTCATTTGCTCTCCAGAAAGAGAGTTGACCTAGTCTGGTCCCAGGTGTGTTGGAGCTGTGTAACCAACCCTGTCATGACCACAGGAGTTGGAAGACAGCACAAACAGATCCAGGACCAGGTTAAGGTTGATCACTCCTGACATAGAGAACAGGGTGTCATTTGAAACCCAGCCTCAGTCAGGCTGGGGGTGTGGATGACGTGAGAGCTGGGACTGTTGCGTATGAGAGGGACCAGGAGGCAGGTGAACTGCTGAATGAGTCATTATGCACCTCAGAGCCGCTACACAGCTGTTAGGTTTCACAGACAGTCAGAGTGATGCTGAGGCTGGGGTGCTGACTGTTCAGTGTTCAGTCAGGCTGCAGCTGGGTGTTTTCACTAACCAATGTTTTGACTAACCAGCTGGCTGTTTTGACGAACCAGCTGGGTGTTTTGACTAATCAATACATGTCATCGACTATTACAATCTGTTAAATCAAGCCACCTGTTGGTCAGCTCCATGATAGGGTTTTGTAAAAATGAACACAAAAGGCAAAAGACAAAACCACCTGTGTATTACAATGGGAGTTGTTCCATTTATATTACAGAACATGAGGTACGGACTTCAGGACCGATGGACTATTAGAGTGTTGGTGTCTTCGTGGTGCTTGTTTGTACAGCCAGAAACCTTTGTTTTGAAGACAATCTAAAGTTTACCTAGAAAATCAGTTGGTGTGTCTGTGTGCATTATTTGGCTTGGTAAACAATATTACTGAGTGTCTCTCTCGCTCAGTCCCTGTGATTTTAGCTGACTGAAACAAAATGGCCTCATTTGGGAACACTAACAGAACAGAGTGTGATTAAACCATCCAGCTTGTTTTATTCTGTTTTCTCTGTCGGTTACCATCAACCAGTCATTCTGGTTGATACTGTTCTACCCAGCAACTGCCAAACAGGCCTCCTGAGTGGGTTGATTTTGATAGGGGTGTCCTCATATATTCCTGGATGGATGGAGCTGAGTGATCCACCAGACGGAGCAGCTTATTAGGGTAATCATGGGATCCCCTGGACTAACCAGGACTCTGACTCAGAGCCACGCCAAAATCTGACAAACAGGCCTCCTGAGTGGGTTGATTTTGATAGGGGTGTCCTCATATATTCCTGGATGGATGGAGCTGATTGATCCACCAGACGGAGCAGCTTATTAGGGTAATCATGGGATCCCCTGGACTAACCAGGACTCTGACTCAGAGCCATGCCAAAATCTGACAAACAGGCCTCCTGAGTGGGTTGATTTTGATAGGGGTGTCCTCATATATTCCTGGATGGATGGAGCTGATTGATCCACCAGACGGAGCAGCTTATTAGGGTAATCATGGGATCCCCTGGACTAACCAGGACTCTGACTCAGAGCCACGCCGAACTCTGACATACAGGTAGTAAGACCAATAACATGCCAGCTTGTGACACATGAAGAATTCATTAATGAATTCATTCATGGATACATCAGTTAATAAATTATACTGATCAAAAATATAAAGGCAACATGTAAAGTGTTGGTCCCTTGTTTCATGAGCTGAAATAAAAGATCCCAGAAATGTTCCATACGCACAAAAAGTGTTTTCTCACAGTTTTCTCACATTTGCATCCCTGGTAGTGAGCATTTCTCAGTTGCCAAGATAATCCATCCACCTGAAAAGTGTGGCATAACAAGAAGCTGATTAAACAGAATGATCATTACACAGGTGCACCTTGTGCTGGGGACAATAAAAGGCCACTCTAAAATCTGCAATTTTGTCACACAACACAATGCCACAGAAATCTCAGTTTTTTAGGGAGTGTGCAATTGGCATGCTGACTGCAGGAATGTCCACCTGAGCTGCTGCCAGATAATTTAATATGAATTTCTCTACCATAAGCCGCCTCCAACGTTGTTTTAAAGAATTTGGCAGTACGTCCCAACCGGCCTCATAACCGCAGACCACGTCTATGGCGTCGTGTGGGCAAGCGGTTTGCTTATGTGAACGTTGTGAACAGAGTGCCCCATGGTGGCAGTGGGGTTATGGTATGGGCCGTTATAAGCTAAGGACAATGAACACAATTGCCAATATCCAGCAACATCGCACAGCCATTAAAGAGGAGTAGAAACAACATTCCACAGGCCACAATCAACAGCCTGATCAACTCTATGTCAAGGAGATTTGTCACGCTGCATGAGGCAAATGGTGTTCACACCCGATACGGACAGGTTTTCTGATCCACGCCCCTACCTTTTTTTAAGGTACCTGTGACCATCAGTTTCATATCTGTATTCCCAGCCAATTAACTGATTTCCTTATATGAACTTTAACTTTAACTCAGTCAAATCTTTTGAAATTGTTGCATGTTGCATTTATATTGTTCTTTAGTATAATACATTGATAAATATTCAGAATATTTAATGTTGTCTCATCTCAACAGACCTGTGTTTTATAACAACAGTTATGAGGCATTATGAATCACATGCACACACATGGCCGATCCTGCCAACTTCTCTGTGTTTTTGTTTACGTCTGCTCCTCTCTGTCCGGTTCCCTCTCTTCTCTGTATGAATCCAAAATGTCTGCCGCTGGGCTGATTAGACAACAGCGGCTAATATGGACACTCACACTGTTTGGCTGACAGGGCCTGAATGGATGTCCTAATTAGAGAAACACACAGGGTAGTATGCACAGACACAACCACGTCTGTGGACGCTGTTTTAGAGACTGTGATTCTCTGCTCAACGTGTGCTCTTATGTAATTGTTTGTCTGTGAGATAGTGAGAGAGAGAGATAGGAGGAGAGAGATAGGAAGAAAGAGAGAGAGATAGTAAGAGAGTGAGAGAGAGAGCGAGAGAGAGGATGAGAGAGAGAGAAATAAATAAATAAAGTGTGTGGTTTGTTATGATTGTCACCAGGTCATGTGTTCTCGTGGTCTCATTGAATTAGACAGAGTCTGAGGGAGGACCGGAAGAGATATATGATATATTCACATGGATTAGTTGCTTGACAGGATCACACACACAATAATAAAAGCCTACACGTTGAGCTTGATGGATAATAATCGGTGAGGTACGACATAGCCTACTGTATGTTAATACTGAAAGTGAAAACGTTGTTTAACATTTTCTGTTTTTTATGTGTGCATGTTTGTATATTCAGTCTGTACAACTGTTTATGTGTATGTGTGTACCATGTGCAATACAGTAATTGAATGTTCTGACCTAATCTTAACCCATCATCCCTATGAGCTACTGTAGAACACTCAGAGGATTCTATGTTCTATTCCTTCCCCCTCTCTGTCCCTGAGCCAGAGGTAGCCTCTTCTCATTGGCTGCTAATACTCTTAAGAAACACCTTAGCCCGCACTCTTAAGAAACACCTTAGCCCGCACTCAAAGAGTGAAGGAAAAACAGTACGAATATATGCAAGTAAGTAATGTATATGCAAGTAAATAACACTCTTAAAACATTAGAGACTCATTGATGTTGCCAGTGAACTTTACTATACAGCAATTACAGTATTTATTGTCATTTCTGAGAATCATGGAATTGGATGCAAGTCCCATCCCCCAGGAACTCATATTCACAGATGAGACTGGATTCTATTTAGCAAAGAGGAGGAGGAGAGGAAGGAACATCATTGGTCAACACACCATCATTGAGGTACCTAGCCAGCGTGGGGGGAAATGTCACCATATGCGCAGCTATGAGCCACAATAGGGTCCTCCACCGCCATGCCACCCTTGGACCATACAACACTACCCATCTCCTTCATTTCCTAAATACCTTACATGACAATCTTTTTCAGCCAGAGCAGAAAGGGCCAGGTGATCCTCAGCATCAAATGTTCTAATTTGGGACAACGTGACTTTTCATCGGGGTGCTCAGGTCCGAAACTGGTTCCATGACCATCCCAGGTTCACAATTCTCCTTCTCCCACCATATTCCCCTCTTCTCAACCCCATTGAGGAGTTGTTTTCAGCAAGGCGGTGGAAGGTGTAAGATCAAAAACCCCATGAACGTATGGCCCTTCTCCAAGCCATGGAGGAAGCCTGTGGTGACGTCCCAGCAGAGTCCTGTCAGGGGTGGATGCGTCATGTCAGAAGATATTTACCCCGCTGTCTTGCCAAGGAGAATATCGCCGCTGTTGTTGATGAAAGTATGTGGCCGGACCAAAACAACAGACATGACTGATTTAGTTTTCACAATGGACTATTTGTTTCGTGACTTTTACCATACAATTGATCTAAAATACAGTACAGTAGTACAAATAGGACTGTTTTTCTTCCCTTGCATATGCTAAATATATATACTGTATGTACGCATTTTTACTGTATGTCTGCTTACAGTATGCTGTTAAATATCTATTAAGTCATTAAGTTATTAAGTTGAAATATAAAACAATGTTTTGCATTTGTGTTCCTTTCTTGTTTGAGTACACACAAACAATTAAGTCAATCTTTGTCTTTACGCTGAAATAGGTTCTGATAGTAGTGTTTTGAATATGTCACATTAGTGTGATCTCAGTTGTCACTAAGTTCGATTCATTTGATGTGTGTGTGTGTGTGTGTGTCTCATTTGTATGCAGAGTTTAATTTTGAGTAGGGAGTACATGATTTTGATATCTGTGTTTTATTTTGCAAGATGTCTGTGGGCTTTGGGGAAATTGGCTAACTGTTTTTGAGTACCTGAGATGTAGTTTCAGCAAATGTGTATTAACAATTGGAAAACAACTATAATACATTCACCAATGCATTTCTTGGAAGTCCCAAAAATGTTGCTATCAGGTTGTAAATCACAGCTGGTGTGATACATTGCTTCCTCCAGCCATTCGAGATGCAGTTCCAGTTTCAATTCAATCAAATCAAATTGTATTTGTGACATGTGCAAACACAACATTACCTTACCTTAAAATGCTTACTTACAAGCCCTTAAACAAAAATGCAGTTTAGACAAATAAGAGTTAAGAAAAAGACTGACTAAATAAACTGAAGTAAAAATAAATGAGCACAGGTTAGTACAGGTTAGTTGAGGTAAATTAGGTTTTATGTATATGTAAGTAGGGGTAAAGTGACTATGTGTAGATAATGGATAATGAACAGCGAGTCGCAGCAGTGTAAAAAAAAAGGGAGGGGGGTCAATGCAAATTGTCTGGGTAGCCATTTGATTAACTCTTCAGCAGTCTTACGGCTTGGGGATAGTAACTGTTAAGAAGCATTTTGGTCCTAAACTTGGTGCTCTGGTACCGCTTGCCATGCGGTAGCAGAGAGAACAGTCTATGACTAGGGCGGCTGGAGTCTTTGGCAATTTTTAGGGACTTCCTCTGACACCGCCTGGTATAGAGGTCCTGGATGGCAGGAAGCTTGGCCCCTTTGTTTTTACAGTAAGCATTTCACAGTAAGGTTGTTGTATTCAGCACATGTGACAAATACAATTTGATTTGAAGTAGACAGGTTATTAGTGTATGTTTGTAGTGGGCATTTACGTCTGTTGACCCTATGATAACAGACTGTAAATACACTAGAAGAGGTCAGGTAGACTGGTGATCATGGTGGTATTTATGTCTGTTGACCCTATGATAACAGACTGTAAATACACTAGAAGAGGACAGGTAGACTGGTAATCATGGTGGTATTTATGTCTATTGACCCTATGATAACAGACTGTAAATACACTAGAAGAGGACAGGTAGACTGGTGATCATGGTGGTATTTATGTCTGTTGACCCTATGATAACAGACTGTAAATACACTAGAAGAGGTCAGGTAGACTGGTGATCATGGTGGTATTTATGTCTGTTGACCCTATGATAACAGACTGTAAATACACTAGAAGAGGACAGGTAGACTGGTGATCATGGTGGTATTTATGTCTGTTGACCCTATGATAACAGACTGTAAACACACTAGAAGAGGTCAGGTAGACTGGTGATCATGGTGTGAGTTAGACTTGTGGGCAAGACGGAAGAATAGTTTATACTAGTGAGTGTGATTGAGTTACTGAGTTTTGGGCTGACATTTAGAAAAATGCAACACCCCACACATTGACACCTAAAGAAACAACAACAACACCGTAAACAACAACACAACAGTAGCAACAACACAACCACATCAACAGAGCAATTTTGAAGATTGACTTTATGCCCTCAGAGCATGTGCAGACCAGCTAACTGTTGTGTTTTCTGACAGGCTGTTATCCCCACCTGCTTTAAGATGTCCACTATCATCTCCGTGCCCAAGAAAGGGAAAGTAGCTGAGCTGAATGACTACCGACCAGTAGCTCTCACTTCCGTCATCATGAAGTGCTTTGAGAGGCTAGTTAAAGACCACATCATCTCCTCCCTCCCCGACACACTCAACCCTCTTCAATTCACCTACCGCCCTGACAGATCAACGGAAAACACAATCGCCATTGCACTGCACGCTGCCTTCGCCCACCTAGATCAAAGGAATGCATATGTGAGGATGCTGCTCATTGACAACAGCTTGGCCTTCGACACCATAGTGCACTCTGAGCTCACCACAAAATTCGAGGCCCTGGGACTGAAGTCCTTCCTATGCGAGTGGATTCTGGATTTCCTGACGTACCGTCCCCAAGTGGTGAAGGTAGACAACCTTATATTCTCCACACTGATCCTCAACACAGGGGCCCCACAAGGGTGCATCCTCAGTCCCCTCCTGTACTCCCAGTATACCCACGACTGCGTGGCCTCACACAGTT
The DNA here is from genome assembly GCF_057628025.1 of Oncorhynchus mykiss. Lineage (NCBI taxonomy): Eukaryota > Metazoa > Chordata > Actinopteri > Salmoniformes > Salmonidae > Oncorhynchus > Oncorhynchus mykiss. Next base: position 68,929,869 of record NC_143034.1, on the reverse strand, counting down.
CCAACATCAATCATCAAGTTTGCTGACGACACGACTATAGTACTGATTACCAACAATGACGAGACGGCCGACAGAGGAGGTAGGTTGGCGCTCTGACGGCGTAGTGCCAGGTAAACAACCTCTCCCTCAACTTCAGCAAAACAAAGGAGGTCATTGTGAACTTCAGGAGGAACCAGGCTGGGCACTCCTGCATCCTCATCAACGGGGCTGCCGTAAAAATGGTCAAAAACGTCTCGTTCCTCGGCGTACACATCTCCAAGGAGCTGAAATGGTCAAACCACACAGATCTCAGGATGCTGAATAAATTTGGCCTGTCCCCGAGTGCCCTCACAGTGTTCTACAGGAGCACCATCGAGAGCATATTCTCAGACCTGCATCACAGCCTGGTACGGAAACTCCCCCACCGCTCTACAGAGGGTGGTACGCCCAGCCGAACGCACCATTGGGTGCACACTGCCTGCCCTCATGGACGTCTACAGCAAGGCCCTTAGCTTCCCGAGCCATGGCCTGTTCTCCCCGCTTCCATCACTCAGGCGAGGGCAGTACAGGAGCATCATGGCGAAAACTGACAGACTGGCCAAGAGCTTCTACCCCCAGACTATCAGGTTGTTGAATTGCCACCACTAGGCAGCGGCCCCCGCCCGCTGCTCCCCATATGGACATTCTACCCCACCCCAAACAGACATTTACCCTTCCCCCACCCCCCAATGGACACATACTACCCCACCCCAAACAGACATTTACCCTTCCCCCACCCCCCAATGGACACATACTACCCCACCCCAAACAGACATTTACCCTTCCCCCACCTCCCAATGGACACATACTACCCCACCCCAAACAGACATTTACCCTTCCCCCACCCCCCAATGGACACATACTACCCCACCCCAAACATAAATTTACCCTTCCCCCGCCTCCCAATGGGCACATACTACCCCACCCCAAACAGACATTTACCCTTCCCCCACCTCCCAATGGACACATACTACCCCACCCCAAACAGACATTTACCCTTCCCACATCTTCCAATGGACACATACTACCCCACCCCAAACAGACATTTACCCTTCCCCCACCCCCCAATGGACACATACTACCCCACCCCAAACAGACATTTACCCTTCCCCCACCCCCCAATGGACACATACTACCCCACCCCAAACAGACATTTACCCTTACCCTACCCCCCAATGGACACATACTACCCCACCCCAAACAGACATTTACCCTTCCCCCACCCCCCAATGGACACATACTACCCCACCCCAAACAAACATTTACCCTTCCCCCACCCCCCAATGGACACATACTACCCCACCCCAAACAGACATGTACCCTTCCCCCACCCCCCAATGGACACATACTACCCCACCCCAAACAGACATTTACCCTTACCCCACCTCCCAATGGACACATACTAACCCACCCCAAACAGACATTTACCCTTTCCACACCCCCCAATGGACACATACTACCTCACCCCAAACAGACATTTACCCTTCCCCCACTCCCCAATGGACACATACTACCCCACCCCAAACAGACATTTACCCTTCCCCCACCTCCCAATGGACACATACTACCCCACCCCAAACAGACATATACCCTTCCCCCACCTCCCAATGGACACATACTACCCCACCCCAAACAGACATTTACCCTTCCCCCACCCCCCAATGGACACATACTACCCCACCCCAAACAGACATTTACCCTTCCCCCACCTCCCAATGGACACATACTACCCCACCCCAAACAGACATTTACCCTTTCCACACCCCCCAATGGACACATACTACCTCACCCCAAACAGACATTTACCCTTCCCCCACTCCCCAATGGACACATACTACCCCACCCCAAACAGACATTTACCCTTCCCCCACCCCCCAATGGACACATACTACCCCACCCCAAACATAAATGTACCCTTCCCCCGCCTCCCAATGGGCACATACTACCCCACCCCAAACAGACATTTACCCTTCCCCCACCCCCCAATGGACACATACTACCCCACCCCAAACAGACATTTACCCTTCCCCCACTCCCCAATGGACACATACTACCCCACCCCAAACAGACATTTACCCTTCCCCCACCTCCCAATGGACACATACTACCCCACCCCAAACAGACATTTACCCTTCCCCCACCTCCCAATGGACACATACTACCCCACCCCAAACAGACATTTACCCTTCCCCCACTCCCCAATGGACACATACTACCCCACCCCAAACAGACATTTACCCTTCCCCCACCCCCCAATGGACACATACTACCCCACCCCAAACAGACATTTACCCTTCCCCCACCCCCCAATGGACACATACTACCCCACCCCAAACAGACATTTACCCTTACCCTACCCCCCAATGGACACATACTACCCCACCCCAAACAGACATTTACCCTTCCCCCACCCCCCAATGGACACATACTACCCCATCCCAAACAAACATTTACCCTTCCCCCACCCCCCAATGGACACATACTACCCCACCCCAAACAGACATTTACCCTTCCCCCACCTCCCAATGGACACGTACTAACCCACCCCAAACAGACATTTACCCTTCCCCCACTCCCCAATGAACACATACTACCCCACCCCAAACAGACATTTACCCTTCCCCCACCTCCCAATGGACACATACTACCCCACCCCAAACAGACATTTACCCTTCCCCCACCTCCCAATGGACACATACTACCCCACCCCAAACAGACATTTACCCTTCCCCCACCCCCCAATGGACACATACTACCCCACCCCAAACAGACATTTACCCTTCCCCCACCTCCCAATGGACACATAGTACCCCACCCCAAACAGATATTTACCCTTACCCCACCTCCCAATGGACACATACTACCCCACCCCAAACAGACATTTACCCTTCCCCCACCCCCCAATGGACACATACTACCCCACCCCAAACAGACATTTACCCTTCCCCCACCTCCCAATGGACACATACTACCCCACCCCAAACAGACATTTATCCTTACCACATCTTCCAATGGACACATACTACCCCACCCCAAACAGACATTTACCCTTCCCCCACCCCCCAATGGACACATACTACCTCACCCCAAACAGACATTTACCCTTCCCCCACCTCCCAATGGACACATACTACCCCACCCCAAACAGACATTTATCCTTACCACATCTTCCAATGGACACATACTACCCCACCCCAAACAGACATTTACCCTTCCCCCACCTCCCAATGGACACATACTACCCCACCCCAAACAGACATTTACCCTTCCCCCACTCCCCAATGGACACATACTACCCCACCCCAAACAGACATTTACCCTTTCCACACCCCCCAATGGACACATACTACCTCACCCCAAACAGACATTTACCCTTCCCCCACTCCCCAATGGACACATACTACCCCACCCCAAACAGACATTTACCCTTCCCCCACCTCCCAATGGACACATACTACCCCACCCCAAACAGACATTTACCCTTCCCCCACCTCCCAATGGACACATACTACCCCACCCCAAACAGACATTTACCCTTCCCCCACCCCCCAATGGACACATACTACCCCAAACAGACATTTACCCTTCCCCCACCTCCCAATGGACACATACTACCCCACCCCAAACAGACATTTACCCTTCCCACATCTTCCAATGGACACATACTACCCCACCCCAAACAGACATTTACCCTTCCCCCACCTCCCAATGGACACATACTACCCCACCCCAAACAGACATTTACCCTTCCCCCACCTCCCAATGGACACATACTACCCCACCCCAAACAGACATGTACCCTTCCCCCACCCCCCAATGGACACATACTACCCCACCCCAAACAGACATTTACCCTTTCCACACCCCCCAATGGACACATACTACCTCACCCAAACAGACATTTACCCTTCCCCCACTCCCCAATGGACACATACTACCCCACCCCAAACAGACATTTACCCTTCCCCCACCTCCCAATGGACACATACTACCCCACCCCAAACAGACATTTACCCTTCCCCCACCTCCCAATGGACACATACTAATCCCACCCCAAACAGACATTTACCCTTCCCCCACCCCCCAATGGACACATACTACCCCACCCCAAACAGACATTTACCCTTCCCCCACCTCCCAATGGACACATACTACCCCACCCCAAACAGACATTTACCCTTCCCACATCTTCCAATGGACACATACTACCCCACCCCAAACAGACATTTACCCTTCCCCCACCTCCCAATGGACACATACTACCCCACCCCAAACAGACATTTACCCTTCCCCCACTCCCCAATGGACACATACTACCCCACCCCAAACAGACATTTACCCTTTCCACACCCCCCAATGGACACATACTACCTCACCCCAAACAGACATTTACCCTTCCCCCACTCCCCAATGGACACATACTACCCCACCCCAAACAGACATTTACCCTTTCCACACCCCCCAATGGACACATACTACCTCACCCCAAACAGACATTTACCCTTCCCCCACTCCCCAATGGACACATACTACCCCACCCCAAACAGACATTTACCCTTCCCCCACCTCCCAATGGACACATACTACCCCACCCAAAACAGACATTTACCCTTCCCCCACCCCCCAATGGACACATACTACCCCACCCCAAACAGACATTTACCCTTCCCTCACCTCCCAATGGACACATACTACCCCACCCCAAACAGACATGTACCCTTCCCACATCTTCCAATGGACACATACTACCCCACCCCAAACAGACATTTACCCTTCCCCCACCTCCCAATGGACACATACTACCCCACCCCAAACAGACATTTACCCTTCCCCCACCTCCCAATGGACACATACTACCCCACCCCAAACAGACATTTACCCTTCCCCCACTCCCCAATGGACACATACTACCCCACCCCAAACAGACATTTACCCTTCCCCCACCTCCCAATGGACACATACTACCCCACCCCCCAATGGACACATACTACCCCACCCCCCAATGGACACATACTACCCCACCCCAAACAGACATTTACCCTTTCCACACCCCCCAATGGACACATACTACCTCACCCCAAACAGACATTTACCCTTCCCCCACTCCCCAATGGACACATACTACCCCACCCCAAACAGACATTTACCCTTCCCCCACCTCCCAATGGACACATACTACCCCACCCAAAACAGACATTTACCCTTCCCCCACCCCCCAATGGACACATACTACCCCACCCCAAACAGACATTTACCCTTCCCTCACCTCCCAATGGACACATACTACCCCACCCCAAACAGACATGTACCCTTCCCACATCTTCCAATGGACACATACTACCCCACCCCAAACAGACATTTACCCTTCCCCCACCTCCCAATGGACACATACTACCCCACCCCAAACAGACATTTACCCTTCCCCCACCTCCCAATGGACACATACTACCCCACCCCAAACAGACATTTACCCTTCCCCCACTCCCCAATGGACACATACTACCCCACCCCAAACAGACATTTACCCTTCCCCCACCTCCCAATGGACACATACTACCCCACCCCCCAATGGACACATACTACCCCACCCCCCAATGGACACATACTACCCCACCCCAAACAGACATTTACCCTTCCCCCACCCCCCAATGGACACATACTACCCCACCCCAAAAATACATTTACCCTTCCCCCACCTCCCAATGGACACATACTACCCCACCCCAAACAGACATTTACCCTTCCCCCACCTCCCAATGGACACATACTACCCCACCCCAAACAGACATTTACCCTTCCCCCACCTCCCAATGGACACATACTACCCCACCCCAAACAGACATTTACCCTTCCCCCACCCCCCAATGGACACATACTACCTCACCCCAAACAGACATTTACCCTTCCCCCACCTCCCAATGGACACATACTACCCCACCACAAACAGACATTTACCCTTCCCCCACTCCCCAATGGACACATACTACCCCACCCCAAACAGACATTTACTCTTCCCCACCTCCCAATGGACACATACTACCCCACCCCAAACAGACATTTACCCTTCCCCCACCTCCCAATGGACACATACTACCCCACCCCAAACAGACATTTACCCTTCCCCCACCTCCCAATGGACACATACTACCCCACCCCAAACAGACATGTACCCTTCCCCCACCCCTCAATGGACACATACTACCCCACCCCAAACAGACATTTACCCTTCCCCCACCCCCCAATGGACACATACTACCCCACCCCAAACAGACATTTACCCTTCCCCCACCTCCCAATGGACACATACTACCCCACCCCAAACAGACATTTACCCTTCCCCCACCTCCCAATGGACACATACTACCCCACCCCAAACAGACATTTACCCTTCCCCCACCTCCCAATGGACACATACTACCCCACTCCCCAGCTACTTGAATTGTTTTTTTAGTATCTGTACTTCACTTTACTATTTATTTTTATTTTTTATTCTTCAACTTTTACTTCACTACATTCCTAAAGAAAATGATGTACTTTTTACTCCATACATTTTCCCTGACAACTAAAAGTACTCGTTACATTTTGAATGCTTAGCAGGACAGGAACATGGTCTAATTCACACACTTATCAAGTTGACATCCCTGGTCATCCCTACTGCCTCTGATCTGGCAGACTCACTAAACAGAGAACATCCCTAGTCATCCCTACTGCCTCTGATCTGGCAGACTCACTAAACAGAGAACATCCCTAGTCATCCCTACTGCCTCTGATCTGGCAGACTCACTAAACAGAGAACATCCCTAGTCATCCCTACTGCCTCTGATCTGGCAGACTCACTAAACAGAGAACATCCCTAGTCATCCCTACTGCCTCTGATCTGGCAGACTCACTAAACAGAGAACATCCCTAGTCATCCCTACTGCCTCTGATCTGGCAGACTCACTAAACAGAGAACATCCCTAGTCATCCCTACTGCCTCTGATCTGGCAGACTCACTAAACAGAGAACATCCCTAGTCATCCCTACTGCCTCTGATCTGGCAGACTCACTAAACAGAGAACATCCCTAGTCATCCCTACTGCCTCTGATCTGGCAGACTCACTAAACAGAGAACATCCCTGGTCATCCCTACTGCCTCTGATCTGACAGACTCACTAAACAGAGAACATCCCTAGTCATCCCTACTGCCTCTGATCTGGAGGACTCACTAAACAGAGAACATCCCTGGTCATCCCTACTGCCTCTGATCTGACAGACTCACTAAACAGAGAACATCCCTAGTCCTCCCTACTGCCTCTGATCTGACAGACTCACTAAACAGAGAACATCCCTAGTCATCCCTACTGCCTCTGATCTGACAGACTCACTAAACAGAGAACATCCCTAGTCCTCCCTACTGCCTCTGATCTGACAGACTCACTAAACAGAGAACATCCCTAGTCATCCCTACTGCCTCTGATCTGACAGACTCACTAAACAGAGAACATCCCTGGTCCTCCCTACTGCCTCTGATCTGGAGGACTCACTAAACAGAGAACATCACTAGTCATCCCTACTGCCTCTGATCTGGCAGACTCACTAAACAGAGAACATCCCTAGTCATCCCTACTGCCTCTGATCTGGCAGACTCACTAAACAGAGAACATCCCTAGTCATCCCTACTGCCTCTGATCTGGCAGACTCACTAAACAGAGAACATCCCTGGTCCTCCCTACTGCCTCTGATCTGGCAGACTCACTAAACAGAGAACATCACTAGTCATCCCTACTGCCTCTGATCTGGCAGACTCACTAAACAGAGAACATCCCTGGTCCTCCCTACTGCCTCTGATCTGGAGGACTCACTAAACAGAGAACATCACTAGTCATCCCTACTGCCTCTGATCTGGCAGACTCACTAAACAGATGCTTTGTTTGTAAATGATGTCTGATTGTTCGAGCGAGCCCCTGGCTATCTGCAAATCTTCATTTTTTATTTTTTATAAAATGGCACCATCTGTTTTTTTTTTAAGGAATGTTAAATGACTTATACTTTTAATTTTACTTTTGATACTTAAGTATATTTTAGCAACTACATTTCCTTTTGATACTAAAGTATGTTTAAAACAAATACTTTTAGACTTCACTCAAATAGTATTTTACTTGAGTCATTTTCTATAAAAAAATATTTACTTTTACTCAAGTATGACTATTGGGTACTTTTCCCAGCACTGTGTGCATTTGACTAATAATATAATCTACTAGAATCGTATCATCCCTACAAACTGTCTGATTAGTACCTTTGCTAAAAATAGTGTGTCATCTCTCAAACAAGGCCATTGGTGTGTGTATGTGTGTTTGTGTATGTGTGAGAGAGAGAGGGAGAAAAAAGAGAGAGGGAAAGAAAGAGACAGGAAAAGAGAGAAAGAGAGAGAGAGAGAGGGAAAGAGAGAGTTAGTGTGGGGAAAGTCAAGGTGAGGTGGTAGATAAGATCGTTTCTAAGAAGAGAAGGTTGCCCAGTGTCAGTGGTGACAGATCTGTCTGTCATCTACTGTCAACAGTCTGATAATAGAGACAAAGATAGCATAGATATAGACAACCAGACCAGACAGACAGACCAGACACACAGACAGACCAGACAGACAGACTCCAGCAACATCATGGATATGAAAAGAATGATGATGACGATGACGACAATGATGATGACCTGAATGTACCATCATCATGCATCATAAATAGACCTGTCTGTTCTCTCCAGCTGTTAGACAGTAGTTGGCATGGATCCAATCAGTCTCCATCTCCATCTCTGGTAACCTTGGACACTCCGCCCAGCCAATAGCAGAACAGAGGAACACAAGGTCAGGGCCTTAATCTCTCTCGTCTGCCTGCTGACCTGGAACCCAAGGACCTGGAACAGCCATTACCAAAGGTGCTGCACACCGTGTGTCCTACTAGCCCTGCTAAATGACTCCTCGGTCAACAGTCTGCCTGTGATCTTCCCAACGCACCAGGCTAATTTAACATAATAGGTCCTGGATGCCCTCTGTGCAGTAGTGTTTGGAAGCTGCCCGGCTAAGAGGAACAGGTGCAGATTAGAAAGGTAGAAGCATTTACGTACTGTGAACACACACACACACACACACACACACACACACACACACACACACACACACACACACACACACACACACACACACACACACACACACACACACACACACACACACACACACACAGTGTACCCAGTCACCTGTGTTGTAATATGAACTCTGAGCTGCTGGGTTGGTAGATTTCCCATCTCTGTACTGTATATAAATAATTGATAACTGGGTTTTCCAATCCCTCTATCCTCGGTTGGCCAAACATGATTATTAATGAAAGGGCTCTAGACAGGTAGAAAAAAGGAGGGAGATAGAGAGAGACAGATGGATAGACAGACAGAATGAACGTGTACTTCTGGTGTGTGTCATGGTTAGGATGAACCCTCTTGAACTCCACTGCTCCCCCTCCCAGTCCAACTTATTTGGTTTTATTGAACCAATGGGAAGAAGTAGAACGAAGAAAGGAAATGAAGGAGAGGTGATAGTCAGAAGAGCACTGTGTCGGATTCAAACCCCGATTCTGTTGTGTTCCGGGGTCTGCGGTACTGACTGCTAGACCACAGGCCACTGAGGTCACATCTGACCATAGAACAGTGCAGAATGACACCAGAATTACCAACATGTCTCTACATCTATTATCTACCAGGTGAGGTGGTGCTGTTCAAATAGATTTTTATGAAGAGTAAAAGGCTCATACGAACTACATCATATCATCTTGGCGATAGTGTGGCTGGGGGTAGGTCTTCCTACATACCACCTTTCTGATTCTATGATGGGGATTCTGTTCGAAATGATAACAGTCAGGGCTGGGGTCAATTCCTTTTCAATCCCAGTCATTTCAGGAAGTACACTCAAATTCCAATTCCGAATCTCTTTCATGCTTTTCAATTGAAATTGAAATTGGCTCACAGCAAAGTCTTGAACATTTTCAAACAAAATTCTCGTCTGCTTGTTTTAGTCGATTACAAATCTACATTTAAGAAAAGTACGTCTAAAGATAACTAGGGAGCAGGCAATGTTGAAAAGTTTTCTCACTACTTCCCTCATGCCCCTTTTCTTGAAGGTGCTAGCAGCCACATGAGTGAGTGAGTGCTAGCTATCTACCGACCAGAACATTAACCTAGCCAAGACCAGAAACACAAACAAATGGACTATACAGCTGCAAGTAGTGAGCGGAGTTACAAGCAAACTATACTAAACAAGTCAAATGTGTTACCGGTGATAAAATGTTGTCTCTTTTTGTGTGGGCGTGGTCAAATGTAATTTGTTATTATATGTGAATATTGTGTGTAAATCTAAGATACAAACCAAAAACATCTAAATTAAAGCTAGAGATATGTTTTTTTTCATTGGATGCGTCTCAACCCACCGCATCCTCCAGTGTTGAACTTCCACATCTGTGGTGAAAGGTGGCAGGGCTAGAGTGTTTTTTGTCAGACAACCTGGAAAATCCCATGTAAACGTCTGTAGCGTCCGAACGGTTTGACCTACAAACTATAATGAAGGGGAGACTCTCACGAACATGATGGTGTTCTCCGTTTTGCTCTACGATCCCCATAAGTGTCATGGGACTCTTCTGAATTTAACCGGTACCGTTATTCTGAAGTTAACCAGTACCGTTATTCTGAAGTTAACCGGTACTGTTATTCTGAAGTTAACCGGTACCGTTATTCTGAAGTTAACCGGTACCTTATTCTGAAGTTAACCGGTACCTTATTCTGAAGTTAACCGGTACCTTATTCTGAAGTTAACCGGTACCTTATTCTGAAGTTAACCGGTACAATTATTCTGAAGTTAACCGGTACCTTATTCTGAAGTTAACTGGTACCTTATTCTGAAGTTAACCGGTACCGTTATTCTAAAGTTAACCGGTACCGTTATTCTGAAGTTAACCGGTACCGTTATTCTGAAGTTAACCGGTCCGTTATTCTGAAGTTAACCGGTACCTTATTCTGAATTTAACCGGTACCGTTATTCTGAATTTAACCGGTACCGTTATTCTGAAGTTAACCGGTACCTTATTCTGAAGTTAACCGGTACCTTATTCTGAAGTTAACCGGTACCCTTATTCTGAAGTTAACCGGTACCTTATTCTGAAGTTAACCGGTACCTTATTCTGAAGTTAACCGGTACCTTATTCTGAAGTTAACCGGTACCTTATTCTGAAGTTAACCGGTACAATTATTCTGAAGTTAACCGGTACCTTATTCTGAAGTTAACCGGTACCTTATTCTGAAGTTAACCGGTACCGTTATTCTAACGTTAACCGGTACCGTTATTCTGAAGTTAACCGGTACCGTTATTCTGAAGTTAACCGGTACCTTATTCTGAAGTTAACCGGTACCGTTATTCTGAAGTTAACCGGTACCATTATTCTGAAGTTAACCGGTACCTTATTTCTTGAGTTATTATAAATTCATTCTGGGGATTTTGAGGAAGTGAAATAGACTTCTACAGTGTCTCATGGGGGACAAACACCAAATGAGGAATCGGTCAGGAAACACACCTCCAAGACTGAAATCTTGTTTTTCTAATGAGCAACAGAAAAACCCATGTGCCCATCTGCATGTTCAGTGACTCTTTAAACTGTGATTCTCAGACGTAATGGGTATGTTGGCATTTATCGAGATAAGGCTACATATTTTATCAACTCATTTAATTATACAATTATCTTAACAATCTTAGGGGGGGTTGCAGTTCCACTCTCCTTTAGTATTTGTTTATGTTTTATACTGACACAGATAGATATGAGATAAAGAGGGGAAAGAGAGCAGTGATTCTTGAAAGGGACAAACAATTTTTTTTCACAAATATTTGTCTAAATATTAATAAAATGTGAAATATTTATTTTTATGACTGATATATCAGATTTCACACCATGTAAAGGAACAGCCTGCTAATAAAATTGTTTTATTCATAAAATGCAACTATATGGATTCATGTACTTTTTCATTTTTACATGAATTGTCCAACACGTATTTGAAAGCCTTGATTGTTTAATTCTAACATTATATTATTTAAATATGTAATTCATATCTTCAAACGTATTTTTGTTTTGTTTTATAGTACTATATAATTCTCCAGGGCTAATTTCGTTATGTTAGATGTTAGACAAGTGTTTTACGGCATTGACAAAAATTACATTTTTCTTCTTCATTCAAGTGGTATACAAAGTAGCAATGTTGTTTTCCTCATTTGCTTTGACTCTAAAACCTAATTAAATGTAAAATATTTTAACCAAAATGAAAATCATATTTTAATCTATCAGGAAGATAGAGTTGACAGTTTATGGTTGTGAATCACGGTGATTTCAATATTGTTTGTTTAAATCTATCAAAAGTAGAGAATTTTACAGACCATGAATGGTCTTGTTGTACTACATGTAATGAGGACATGAATAAGGGGTCCTTATGGCATTGCTGACCCTGCTCAGTCCTGAATCATTTAGGATTTTAGACAAATCTGACAGAGTTTACCAATGTCCAGACACATTCTTTAGGGATCACAGGTTTGAGAGAAATAGTCCCCTAGAGTCGATTGACGTGCCCGCGAGTCACAAGTGGCGTGGTATTGTATACCTCCATGTGAGTTTATGCTAGAGACTTACTGTTGGAAGTGGCTGCAGCCCAATACCCTCTTTCTGCCGATTCCATAACATGGGGCTTGTGAAACTGTGTTTTTCTAGGAAATCGTAATGAAATCGTCTGTAAAGCCCAAACCTTTTGAGCATTTTTCATTTATAAAAATAAAGATTCCCTGTCAGACAAGGATTGTCCTGACATTGAAAAATGAGAGAGAAGGGCTAGTAGAAAACCGGTGGGGCTGGGAATCTAACATTAGTCCAGGGCAGTGGCCATAACCACTAAACTAACCTCAGGCTCAGAAAATACCCTCTGGTCCTTTGTTACTATGTGGTACATGGATATACATCCAACATTCACACACGTTACATAGCACGACTAAATAGCAATAGCAGGTAGCACCATGATAGTTACTGCTTCAGAGCAGATGGTGTGTGTGAATATTCTATAGGGTGTGAACCTGTGAAACCAGAGTGTACTATCCCACTCGTTAGACCATTCCACTGTAAACCTGTTGACAGTCACTAAACGTACACACACACGGCCAGGTGGCTGAGTTTATAGCTATTAACACAATGTGTCCCCTTGTTGTCTCATCAAATGAGAGAAATGTTGATATCTGGGCCTGTACGACAGAATACAGGGCTCAACCTGACATTGTCTATACTGGGCTCTGTTACAAATTGTCATGGCTTAACGACATCTATACTGGGCTCTGTTACAAATTGTCATGGTTTAACGACATCTTTACTGGGCTCTGGTACAAATTGTCATGGTTTAAAGACATCTTTACTGGGCTCTGGTACAAATCTTCATGGCTTAACGACATCTATACTGGGCTCTGGTACAAATTGTCATGGCTTAACGACATCTATACTGGGCTCTGGTACAAATCTTCATGGCTTAACGACATCTATTCTGGGCCATTATCAGGTATTATGTTGATATGTCATCACAATGGGTTCAGCAATGGGCAATATCTGTCCCAGAGCACTTTTGTTTTGTGACAGCAACAACATGGTCAGCGTTATTGGCAACGTCCGAGACACACTAAGATAAGTGAGAGAGATGGAGAGAGAGACCTAGAAAGACAGAGAGCGAGAAAGAGACTGACTGAAGAAAGACTGACACAGACAGAGGGAGAAAGAGAGGAGCTAGATGGGGGAATAGAGAGAGATGCAGAGAGTATGTGTGTGTGTGTGTGTGTGTGTGTGTGAGAGAGAAAGAGAGAGAGAGAGCAGCGATCAGTGTTGATATGACCTGACCTGTAATCTGATTCAGCTATAATGTGAAACAGGTGTAGAGTTAATCAGATCTAACCGTATGACGCCTCTTTCTCTTTTCTCTGTTTCCCTCTCATTTTGTCTGAGGCTGAACATGAAAGAAGACAACGGTTCTTTACATGGTGCTTTGTTGTGTGACACAGGAAGGCTTTTGAGAGATTGGATGTTACGTAACCATTCAGTGTGGGGATCATCTTAGACCCCCTGAATGATTCATAATTACATGGAAATAACACCCACTTGAGTGAATGCATTGTAGGGTAAATGTGTTTACAGGATTATAAACACGTAATAGCCTTCTTGGTTTTACACACACTGTGATAGCTCATGTTGTCTCTCAAGTTCCCCATGTGATTAGGTAGTACAGAGTCCATAAAGAGTCACAGAAACACTGTGGGTGTACGTATTCCAAAGCCTCACTAAAGCCATTTGTATTTGAATGTCTACAGCAACAAAGAGAGAAATGTACTGAGAGATATGAAAAATTGAGAGCGAGAGAGTTCTGGATATGATGTCAATGTCATCATCACACAGCAGCACGTGGCTCCATTAGGTCGTTCAGAGGAACATCGACATGTGGTGAAATCCCCCTTGTTCTATAGTGTCAGATCTTTCTCTGTTCAATGAAGAAAGAAAATAATGAAGTGCTATCATAGACACCTAACTAATTGAGGGTGGTAACGAATACATTTTGATATCCCTCTCAAGTGTACAAAAGGCCCAGGGAGGGAGGTTGATCATTGCTTTGTGATGCGTTTCCTACTGGCTTGAGCTTATCAAGGACCAAAGAACACATTAATTCTCAGAGTTACATTAAGATGCTGTTTACATGCCTTTGTGTGTGTGTGTGTGTGTGTGTGTGTGTGTGTGTGTGTGTGTGTGTGTGTGTGTGTGTGTGTGTGTGTGTGTGTGTGTGTGTGTGTGTGTGTGTGTGTGATGAGAGGCAGAGGATGCCCCAGATGAATTGGAGTTTTAGTCTTGAGGGGCCACGAGTGGTTCTTTCATATCTATTGTATAAGACTGTACACACACCCCTACGAGCCTCATTTAGCTTTAGGAGGCTTGTTGAGGAGTGGTGACAGAGAATGACAATAACTCTCCTGATTCTTTATGTGTGAGAGTAGGAACCACAAATATGACAAGACAGGACAAAGGAGAGGAGTGATGCTCAGATCACATTAATCATCTCTATACAATGTAATCAATAGCATGTGTGGCCAACAGGCTGGCCTGAATCGTCCACAGCAATAATGGATTCCATTTATACTTTGACACACCAGATGTGACTTTATCAACAGCATGATGACTATTACCATTCACTCTCACTGACGCTCAAGGCTACTGTATGGTATAGATAAACTCGTCTCCTCTACACTCAACCACTCTGGGGACACAAAGGGGGACGGGGAATAGGAGAAATTGGTTTGGCTTTTTCAGGAAGGATAATAGAGATGGAATAGAGAGAGTGAGACGGCAGCACACGTCCAGACGAGACGGCCTACAGGGAGGAGGTGAGGGCCCTCGGAGTGTGGTGTCAGGAAAATAACCTCACACTCAACGTCAACAAAACTAAGGAGATGATTGTGGACTTCAGGAAACAGCAAAGGGAACACCCCCCTATCCACATCGATGGAACAGTAGTGGAGAGGGTAGTAAGTCTTAAGTTCCTCGGCGTACACATCACAGACAAACTGATTTGGTCCACCCACACAGACAGCATCGTGAAGAAGGCGCAGCAGCGCCTCTTCAACCTCAGGAGGCTGAAGAATTTTGGCTTGTCAGCAAAAGCACTCACAAACTTCTACAGATGCACAATCGAGAGCATCCTGTCGGGCTGTATCACCGCCTGGTATGGCAACTGCTCTGCCCACAACCGTAAGGCTCTCCAGAGGGTAGTGAGGTCTGCACAACGCATCACCGGGGGCAAACTACCTGCCCTCCAGGACACCTACACCACCCGATGTCACAGGAAGGCCATAAAGATCATCAAGGACAACAACCACCCGAGCCACTGCCTGTTCACCCCGCTATCATCCAGAAGGCGAGGTCAGCACAGGTGCATCAAAGCTGGGACCGAGAGACTGAAAAACAGCTTCTATCTCAAGGCCATCAGTCTGTTAAACAGCCACCACTAACATTGAGTGGCTGCTGCCAACACACTGACTCAACTCCAGCCACTTTAATAATGGGAATTGATGTAAAATATATCCCTAGCCACTTTAAACAATGCTACTTAATATAATGTTTACATACCCTACATTATTTATCTCATATGTATACATATATACTGTACTCTATATCATCTACTGCATCTTTATGTAATACGTGTATCACTAGCCACTTTAAACTATGCCACTTTGTTTACATGCTCATCTCATATGTATATACTGTACTTGATACCATCTACTGCATCTTGCCTATGCCGCTCTGTACCATCACTCATTCATATATCTTTATGTACATATTCTTTCTCCCTTTACACTTGTGTGTATAAGGTAGTAATTTTGGAATTGTTAGTTAGATTACTCGTTGGTTATTACTGCATTGTCGGAACTAGAAGCACAAGCATTTCGCTGCACTCGCATTAACATCTGCTAACCATGTGTATGTGACAAATAAATTTTGATTTGATTTGATCTGAGATGTCCCATTATCATTCTGTTATGTCACCTACCTCAGTGTGCTGCAACAAGACATGTCCTGTCATCACGGTTATGTCACCTACCTCAGTGTGCTGCACCAAGACATGTCCTGTCATCAATGTTATGTCACCTACCTCAGTGTGCTGCACCAAGACATGTCCTGTCATCACTGTTATGTCACCTACCTCAGTGTGCTGCACCAAGACATGTCCTGTCATCACTGTTATGTCACCTACCTCAGTGTGCTGCACCAAGACATGTCCTGTCGTCACTGTTATGTCACCTACCTCAGTGTGCTGCACCATGACATGTCCTGTCATCCCTGTTGTGTCACTTACCTCAATGTGTTGCACCAAGACATGTCCTGTCATCACTGTTATGTCACCTACCTCAGTGTGCTCCACCAAGACATGTCCTGTCATCACTGTTATGTCACCTACCTCAGTGTGCTGCACCATGACATGTCCTGTCATCATTCTGTTACGTCACCTACCTCAGTGTGCTGCACCATGACATGTCCTGTCATCATTCTGTTATGTCACCTACCTCAGTGTGCTGCACCATGACCTGACCTGTCATCATTCTGTTATGTCACCTACCTCAGTGTGCTCCACCAAGACATGTCCTGTCATCATTCTGTTACGTCACCTACCTCAGTGTGCTCCACCAAGACATGTCCTGTCATCACTGTTATGTCACCTACCTCAGTGTGCTCCACCAAGACATGTCCTGTCATCATTCTGTTACGTCACCTACCTCAGTGTGCTCCACCAAGACATGTCCTGTCATCATTCTGTTACGTCACCTACCTCAGTGTGCTGCACCATGACATGTCCTGTCATCACTGTTATGTCACCTACCTCATTGTGCTGCACCAAGACATGTCCTGTCATCATTCTGTTACGTCACCTACCTGAGTGTGCTCCACCAAGACATGTCCTGTCATCACTGTTATGTCACCTACCTCAGTGTGCTGCACCAAGACATGTCCTGTCATCACTGTTATGTCACCTACCTCAGTGTGCTGCACCAAGACATGTACTGTCATCATTCTGTTACGTCACCTACCTCAGTGTGCTCCACCAAGACATGTCCTGTCATCATTCTGTTATGTCACCTACCTCAGTGTGCTCCACCAAGACATGTCCTGTCATCACTGTTATGTCACCTACCTCAGTGTGCTCCACCAAGACATGTCCTGTCATCACTGTTATGTCACCTACCTCAGTGTGCTCCACCAAGACATGTCCTGTCATCATTCTGTTATGTCACCTACCTCAGTGTGCTCCACCAAGACATGTCCTGTCATCACTGTTATGTCACCTACCTCAGTGTGCTGCACCAAGACATGTCCTGTCATCACTGTTATGTCACCTACCTCAGTGTGCTGCACCATGACATGTCCTGTCATCATTCTGTTATGTCACCTACCTCAGTGTGCTCCACCAAGACATGTCCTGTCATCATTCTGTTATGTCACCTACCTCAGTGTGCTCCACCAAGACATGTCCTGTCATCATTCTGTTACGTCACCTACCTCAGTGTGCTGCACCAAGACATGTCCTGTCATCATTCTGTTATGTCACCTACCTCAGTGTGCTGCACCAAGACATGTCCTGTCATCATTCTGTTATGTCACCTACCTCAGTGTGCTGCACCAAGACA
Organism: Oncorhynchus mykiss; assembly: GCF_057628025.1. NCBI lineage: Eukaryota > Metazoa > Chordata > Actinopteri > Salmoniformes > Salmonidae > Oncorhynchus > Oncorhynchus mykiss. The sequence goes on along the minus strand of NC_143034.1, from coordinate 68,911,601 downwards.
TGTCCTGTCATCATTCTGTTATGTCACCTACCTCAGTGTGCTCCACCAAGACATGTCCTGTCATCATTCTGTTATGTCACCAACCTCAGTGTGCTGCACCAAGACATGTCCTGTCATCATTCTGTTATGTCACCTACCTCAGTGTGCTCCACCAAGACATGTCCTGTCATCATTCTGTTATGTCACCTACCTCAGTGTGCTCCACCAAGACATGTCCTGTCATCATTCTGTTACGTCACCTACCTCAGTGTGCTGCACCAAGACATGTCCTGTCATCATTCTGTTATGTCACCTACCTCAGTGTGCTGCACCAAGACATGTCCTGTCATCATTCTGTTACGTCACCTACCTCAGTGTGCTGCACCATGACATGTCCTGTCATCATTCTGTTATGTCACCTACCTCAGTGTGCTCCACCAAGACATGTCCTGTCATCATTCTGTTATGTCACCAACCTCAGTGTGCTGCACCAAGACATGTCCTGTCATCACTGTTATGTCACCTACCTCAGTGTGCTGCACCATGACATGTCCTGTCATCATTCTGTTATGTCACCTACCTCAGTGTGCTGCACCATGACATGTCCTGTCATCATTCTGTTATGTCACCAACCTCAGTGTGCTGCACCAAGACATGTCCTGTCATCATTCTGTTATGTCACCTACCTCAGTGTGCTGCACCATGACATGTCCTGTCATCATTCTGTTATGTCACCTACCTCAGTGTGCTACACCAAGACATGTCCTGTCATCATTCTGTTATGTCACCTACCTCAGTGTGCTGCACCAAGACATGTCCTGTCATCATTCTGTTATGTCACCTACCTCAGTGTGCTGCACCAAGACATGTCCTGCCATCATTCTGTTATGTCACCTACCTCAGTGTGCTGCACCAAGACATGTCCTGTCATCATTCTGTTATGTCACCTACCTCAGTGTGCTGCACCAAGACCTGACCTGTCATCATTCTGTTATGTCACCTACCTCAGTGTGCTCCACCAAGACATGTCCTGTCATCACTGTTATGTCACCTACCTCAGTGTGCTCCACCAAGACATGTCCTGTCATCACTGTTATGTCACCTACCTCAGTGAGCAACAATATTACTGTTTATTCCTGGAATGTATTGATCCAGGAGCAGCATTATGGATTAATAATCACTGTATTCATCTGAATGGATCATTATTGTGCGTTTGCCCACCACACCACAAATAGGGTTAAGAAGTGAACATGGTTATGACACAAAACTTAGCAACATCCATTTGGTCATGAGTAAGTCATTTCTTATTTTCCTCACGTACAGCAGTGGTTTTCTAAGAAATGTTATTTTCTAAAATATGGGGTAATTAATGCGTGAAGGCCTTTACAAAAAACAAGCTATTAAAATTGTGAAAAAAACCTAAGTTATGGGGCAATGAGCAGTCCAGAGATGGCGCTTAGATCGCCTAAATGGAAGCTTTGTTCTCATCTTAAATACCACATCTATTAGATTTTCCAAGTAGCCCACACCGTGTATGACCAAACAACCCAATCAGATACAGTAAGTTGTGTATACTTGAAGGAAAGCAATGGATGGGGGAAACTGGAAAGAAAACCACAAGTGTTCCTTACTGACCTACTGGAGATGTAATCACAAGAAAATGAATTCTGTTAACTTCTTTTCATCGTCAACTTGATTGTTTGGATGTCTTGCAGTTTAAACCGGTTTGATAGTGTTCACACTTCTTCTTCAGCTCCTTACAATTGGATGTGCGTATTTAACAGAGCCGGTCCTGCCCTCCCTGGGGCCCTAAGCAAAATTCTGCTAAGGGGCCCTCCTACCTGACCCGTGAGCCATGTAAACCATTTGCCATTTCCACAGTCAGACCCCAGTGCTCACACTACAATCCTCCCTCCTTTAAAACAGCTTGCTCAATCTGTCTGTCTATGAATAAGTAGACCTATACAGAATGAGGTACAAACAAACAATATTTACTGAATATAATATTTTCTATAGAATCTTAAGATAAGTGAACATTAACATAAATAAGAAATTGTAGAAAATATAAAATATAACACTGAGCTTTGGCTCTGCTGCCTGGTAATTAGTCCAGTCCTCACAATATTATACAATTAGCTTTGTATATACACAATGTAAACATAACCCTACAGGCTATGGCTGCAGCTATATGTCTCAAAATAGTCAAATGAAACCTATACAGCTGTGTGATTAACTTTGGTTCCCTCTACAGCCTGGGCATTTTCAGCATCAGCATGGGCACCAGTCTGTCTGGGCACCAGTCTATCTGGGCACCAGTCTATCTGGGCACCAGTCTATCTGGGCACCAGTCTGTCTGGGCACCAGTCTGTCTGGGCACCAGTCTGTCTGGGCACCAGTCTATCTGGACTGTCTGGAAGAAATGGAGAAAGTATGTCACATAGTTAAACAGTCATTTACACAATTGCACTTCTGCCATACAATCTTAAAATGTTACTAAGTGTGTAAACATTTAAATGTTTAAATTAAAATCTTACCATCAAAATACCAAAACACCACCAATCTGACCATCTTCTGCACTTTGAGGCAAAATCATCAATGATGTCATCATAGGACATTGTTTCCCCACGTCATTATTTATGCTCATGATGGCCAGACCACTCAAACATTCCTGTGACATGTTTCCCCACGTCATGGTTTATGCTCATGATGGCCAGACCACTCAAACATTCCTGTGACATGGAAGACCTCAGGTCGTTTTTGATCAGCTTTTATTTTGAAAAGCTCCTCTCTGCCGATGCTACTGTTACTGGCAAGGTGACTGCAATTCTTAGGGCTATCCAAAGGTTAGGATAGAGTTAGAGTTCTAGAGTTCCTCCAGGTTTTTCTCACAGAGAAAGGAAAGCAGCTCAAAGGCAGTCATCTTGTCTGATGGCAGATCAGGTACATTCTGAATCTCGTGTGCCAGATCCATTCCACTGATGTCACAGTCATCTCTGAAGGTTAGAGTGTTAAACTTCCATGCAGTGAGCCTTTAAAGATTAACTTGGCATCTGAGAGGTTTTCACCTGGTTGAGTGTTTCAAATCTCTCATCCATGGATGTCACAGCAAAGTCAACGACTTTATAAGTATTTGACTTCAAGGTTTTTCAGTGTATCAATTACTGGTTCATCAGGAGGCTCTTGCTGTTTCTCAGTCTCTTATTTCAGAACAGCCTCCACATTCATTTCTTCACAAATGCTTTGGCTGTTGTCTGGGCCTCAGAAAATTCAGTTTCCCGGTATGTAGGGAGGTAGTCCTTTGCATTTGACATTAGTCCTTTGCAACTGCATTGAGGCAGATTGGAGGAGCTTGTTCACCATGTTTGTCAGTATCTCACGCCATACAACACAACAAATCAAGAAGCGGTAGGATCCAACTTCCTCTGCAAGTGCTTGTGCCTGCACTTTGGCCACAGGATCGTTGATTGTCTGTCTGGCTTCCAGTAATACCTCCCAATCCTCAGAAGCCTGATACCTGATTGCATGAACACTTTGGAGCCGACTCTCCCATCTTGTGTCACTCCATGACCTCAAGGTTATGTTCACGTGTTTTTTCAAAACAATCCATCTTTGTGTACCAGCTGGAAAGAAGGAGAAGAGCTTTTGCACATGCCCAAAAAACCCAACTGCATCTTTTGAAGATTTGGCAGCATCTGCAATGACGAGGTTTAGAGTATGTGTTCCACATGGGACGAACGCGACTCTGGGATTTTTTTTCAGCAGTCTGGCTTGTACTCCTTGGTGCTTGCCCTTCATGTTGGCCCCATTATCATAAGCTTGTCCTCTGCAATCTTCAGCTAATTCAGCTTATCTAATATGACAGTGGACAGAGTCAATCTGTTGTAACCTCAACATTCACAAAGCCGAGGAAGTGCTCCTTGATCTCTGGCTTCCCCTTTAAGGCCACGCTTCCCAAGACTAATGGACATTTGAACCTGGTGACTAATGTCAGGTGTACAGTTCAAGAAAATGGAGAAGTACTTCGAGTCTCTTACTTGAGTCACTATTGCATCCAGAATCTTGTCACTCACAATCTGAATCAGCTCATTCTGTGTGAGCTTCCCAAGTTAATGAGCATGTGTCTCTCCATCTTTAATTTTGAGGAGATTATTTTCCATAACGGGGTCAAATTTTGCCAGTAATTCAACCTCTTTTAGGAAGTTTCCATTATCTGGTTGCAAGAGTTTGTCTGATGAACCCCTGAACGATAGGTTTCTTTCAGCCAGAGAATGGGTGATACTTAAACATGTAAGGACATCCCTTTCTTTCAGCCTCCAAAATTGTAATTTGTATCTGGTCAAGAGTCTGTCCCCGAATTAAGTGCAGATCAAGTTCTCTTCACTTAATCCTATTGTTTGTGTGTTCAGGACTACCTTTATGGTGTTTCAGAATGGCGGTGATATTTGACCAGTCATTCACACCTTCCTTTATTATTTTGTAGTCTTCTGTAGAAAAGAGCTTACAGCAAAAACAATACATAGTGTTGTTTTTGATGGAGTTTGAAAGCCACCTCTTGGTAATCTGTTCCCCATTTAGCCACCTCCTGGTAACCTGTTCCCCATTTAGCCACCTCCTGGTAATCTGTTCCCCATTTAGCCAGCTCCTGATAATCTGTTCCCCATTTAGCCAGCTCCTGTTAATCTTTTCCCCATTTAGCCACCTCCTGATAATCTGTTCCCCATTTAGCCACCTCCTGATAATCTGTTCCCCATTTAGCCACCTCCTGGTAATCTGTTCCCCATTTAGCCACCTCCTGATAATCTGTTCCCCATTTAGCCACCTCCTGGTAATCTGTTCCCCATTTAGCCAGCTCCTGGTAATCTGTTCCCCATTTAGCCACCTCCTGATAATCTGTTCCCCATTTAGCCACCTCCTGATAATCTGTTCCCCATTTAGCCACCTCCTGATAATCTGTTCCCCATTTAGCCACCTCCTGGTAATCTGTTCCCCATTTAGCCACCTCCTGATAATCTGTTCCCCATTTAGCCACCTCCTGGTAATCTGTTCCCCATTTAGCCAGCTCCTGATAATCTGTTCCCCATTTAGCCACCTCCTGGTAACCTGTTCCCCATTTAGCCACCTCCTGGTAATCTGTTCCCCATTTAGCCACCTCCTGATAATCTGTTCCCCATTTAGCCACCTCCTGGTAATCTGTTCCCCATTTAGCCACCTCCTGATAATCTGTTCCCCATTTAGCCACCTCCTGGTAATCTGTTCCCCATTTAGCCAGCTCCTGTTAATCTTTTCCCCATTTAGCCAGCTCCTGTTAATCTTTTCCCCATTTAGCCAGCTCCTGGTAATCTTTTCCCCATTAGCCACCTCCTGGTAATCTGTTCCCCATTTAGCCAGCTCCTGGTAATCTTTTCCCCATTTAGCCACTTCCTGGTAATCTTTCCCCATTTAGCCACCTCCTGGTAATCTTTTCCCCATTTAGCCAGCTCCTGGTAATCTTTTCCCATTTAGCCACCTCCTGGTAATCTATTCCCCATTTAGCCACCTCCTGGTAATCTTTTCCCCATTTAGCCAGCTCCTGGTAATCTTTTCCCATTTAGCCACCTCCTGGTAATCTATTCCCCATTTAGCCACCTCCTGGTAATCTTTTCCCCATTTAGCCAGCTCCTGGTAATCTTTTCCCCATTTAGCCAGCTCCTGGTAATCTTTTCCCCATTTAACCAGCTCCTGGTAATGTTTTCCCCATCTAGCCAGCTCCTGGTAATCCTTTCCCCATTTAGCCAGCTCCTGGTAATCTTTTCCCCATTTAGCCACCTCCTGGTAATGTTTTCCCCATTCAGCCAGCTCCTGGTAAACTATTCCCCATTTAGCCAGCTCCTGGTAATCTTTTCCCCATTTGACAGCTGTCTCTGTAATAAGCCTGAATTGAAACTGTCACGACTTCCGCCGAAGTCGGTTCCTCTCCTTGTTTGGGCGGCACTCGGCGGTCGGTGTCGCCGGTCTTCTAGCCATCGTCGATCCACTTTTCATTTTCCATTTGTTTTGTCTTGTCACACACCTGGTCTCAATTTCCCTCATTACATATTGTGTATTTAACCCTCTGTTCCCCCCATGTCTTTGTGCGGAATTGTTTATTGTAAGTGCATGTGCACGTTTTCTCTGGTGCGCGACGGGTTTTGTACCCATTTGTTTGTTGTTCTGGTTACCGGTGGTTTTATGAATAAAACTGCTCCGTTGATTACCCAGTTTGCTCTCCTGCGCCTGACTACTCTGCCGCCAGTTACACACTCCCTTACAGAAACCTCTTCTAGACTTGTCTTTAGCGTAAGCGAAATCCAGTCCTGGTTTTAATGGACCACTGAGCACTAACTCAAAGTCTATTAAGACTGGGGGCCAACTAAACCTTGACTGAGAGACTAGATAATCATTGTCTTGGGGCCTCCCGGGTGGAGCAGTGGTCAAGGGCGCTGTACTATCAGAGACTCTGGGTTCGCGCCCAGGCTCTGTCGTAACCGGCCGTGACCGGGAGGTCCGTGGGGCGACGCACAATTGGCCTAGCGTCGTCCGTGTTAGGGAGGGTTTGGCAGGTAGGGATGTCCTTGTCTCATCGCGCACCAGCGACTCCTGTGGCGGGCCGGGCGCAGTGCGCGCTAACCAAGGTTGCCAGGGGCATGGTGTTTCCTCCAACACATTGGTGTGGCTGGCTTCCGGGTTGGATGCGCGCTGTGTAAAGACTTTCATGCATGACTTTCAACCTTCGTCTCTCCCGAGCCCATACGGGAGTTGTAGCAATGAGACAAGATGGTAGCTACTAACAAAAAACAATTGGATACCACGAAATTGGGGAGAAAAAGGGGTCTTGTTTTAAAAATGATGTGCGCCTATGAGGAATGCCATCACACCCATATATTGTCTGGACTGGTCCCCACAGAGGTTGCTGCTGGAAAGCTTGAGTTTCATTTTGTGTACGTGCATATGAACACATGTTCAAGCGTGATGTGGTTATCTTTCCGAGGTGCAGTTTATAAACACTGTTGCCCATTGGCGTTTATCAAACGTAATAAATAGTTTTATTTCACTCTCACTTTTGTCAGGCACAAGGTCACAGAACACAGCCCTGGAAGTGGCTGACAAGCAAACAAGATACAGTCCAAGAGATGCACTGCCCAGCTAAGTTAGCAAGACAGACTAGAGAGAGATGCACTGCCCAGCTAAGTTAGCAAGATAGACTAAAGAGAGAGACGCACTGCAAGCTAGCACATCAACATAACGTTACTGTTATTTGCTGACAAACTTTGAGAGGAGAGAACACAAGTTAACCTGATTGCTGTTCCCACAATTAACTCTCATGGAACTGTTTCTCACTACGCAAGTTGTAAACATTGACATCCTTTTTCACACAAGGGGGAGGCGGGGCCCTTGCGTAATTTGAGGGGCCCTGTACAACTTGCGTTGTGAGCATATAGGGCCACCCGGCTCTGGCATTTAGTCTTTTTTTAGTGGTGTAGAGCTCCATTGGGAATGGTTTGTGTTTTTTGATGTTGAGCTGTCTCGTCTACAACCCATTCACCCCTGCCAGTCCATCCTTCTCAGCCCAGACACAGTCTGTCCCAGCCATGACTCACGCTAATGTGCTGTACACTTTTTGCTTTCCTTCAAAAGAGGTTTGGATTACCTCAGCCAGACTGTTTCTCTCTTTCTCTGTGTCTCACAGCAGTAAATAGAGCTTTGGTTTATTTTGTTTTCACATAGACTGCAGAATACATTAGGAAAAGATGTTGAGGAGAAACTATACGATTTAGAAAAACTGAGCTCCCAGATGTGTGCATCTCTGTCTCTCCACACACACACACTAGCCTACACTCATCTATACACATTACCTCTCCGAAATGAACCATAATCCTGTCCTCCACTCCTTGACAGTCACCGATCCCATCTCTGTGACATGGTGAGGTTGGACTCAGGTGCATAGAAGAGACCAGATGAGGAATCAGTGGTCAAGGATAAACATAAATACTTTACTGAGAAACAGTAGCCGCAGGATCACAGTACACTGGAAAAACAACAAACACTACGTCTCGAAACCTCACTCAGGAAACAACTGCACACGGCTAACAATTCAAGCTTCTGCAAAGGAAACCAGAAAACACACCTCTTTTAACAGGGAAATCATAATGAGTAATAGGACACACCTTAGTGTCATTAATGTCTCTAGGACAGTCTCTGCTGCCCTCTGGTGACAGGTGGAACCATGACAAATCGTCAGTCTATGGAATTACCTAGTAGGCCTAATGTTTGCGTGTCAGCAGGCCTAATGTTTGCGTGTCAGCCGGCCTAATGTTTGCGTGTCAGCCGGCCGCGACCGGAAAGCCCATGATGCGGCGCACAATTGGCCCAGCGTTGTCCGGGTTAGGGGAGGGTTTGGCCCATTCTGAACTTGCAACTCCTTGTGGCGGCCGGGCGCCTGCACGCTGGTCGCCAGCTGTACGGTGTTTTATATTTCGGGGGTCGCATGGATCTCGACCTTCGCCTCTCCCAAGTCCATACGGGAGTTAAAGCGATGGGACAAGACTGTAACTACCAATTGGATATCACGGAATTGGGGTGAAAAAGGGCTATAAAGTACCCAAAAAAAGAAATGACAAGGATATTAAGGATATGCTTGTGCCTTATGCAAACTGCTGATTTGATACATGGATTAGCTATGGTGTGGGTGAGACAGAGCACCAGGTTCTTGTACATCTGCAAGCAAAGGAGATGATAGTTGTGTCTGTTTCTTGCTTGCACATACATGTGTAGGATCTTAATTTGAGCTGGTTGTGGTTTATAATTAATGGAGATTTTTGTTGGGGTTGATATATTTTTTGTTTAGAACTCCATTCTCAATGTGGAAATTACAAACTTTAGAACTCTTTTAAAAATCTAATACAATACAAGTTTGCATTTCCTGCTTTGCAGTAAGCTTCGCACCAACAAAATAGTGATCAAATTACGATCCTACATCTGTACAGTTGCTAAGGTCTGCTGTGAGCAGAGCAAAATGGAAAACAGCTAACAATAATGAAAGCATATTATGTGAAACACACAATTTACATATCGCCCCCCCGACACACACACACACACACACTCACTCAAGTTAACACAACCCCTCTCCCGCATACACCCACACCTCCAGCTGTTCTCCTTTGCCTGTTCTCTCCCATATCAAACTCAGTGGAGGCTGGTAAGAGGAGGATGGCTCATAGTCATGGCCATAATGGAATGAATGGAACTGTATCAAACGATTAGAAACGGAGGGTTTCATGTGTTTGATACCGGTCCATTCATTCCATTCCAGCCTTTACATTAAACCCGTCCGCCGATTTAAAGTGGCATCAGCCACTGATCCACCCAACCTTTACCAGAGTTGAGAAGACACCTCCCTCCTTTCCTCCATCCCTCCCAGGCCTGGCTGTCTCTGGCTCTACTGAACGTACGGCGATAATGTTCTTCGCTGGGTTGCATAAAACATCGTAAGTGTTTGCCTTAAGGATTTACCTTAAGGAATAACTTCCCCTTAACGAAGGGAATTGTTTAAGGGGGTTGCATAGAGCCCCTCATACGTGATCATTAGATAAGGGCCCATAGGGCTCTATGTAGTGAATAGGGTATCACTCATGACACGTTCACTGAGCTTATGAAAGCAGCCCAGACACATTTCTTATCTGGCTCAGTGTTAACATCACTGTTGTTCTCCAGATCACGTTTACATTGCCTTCAGGTGGTTGGTTATGATTCTCTGTACTTGTATAAGCATAGAATGAAAAACTGAATGGAGAGGATTTCATTATTCAGTTTGTTTTATTAGGAAAAGAGGTGTATTAATCTGCATGAATCTGCTACTAATCCATGTGGGTATGGTTACAACTGCTGCTGCTATTGAGGGGGGTTGGTGTGTGGGGGGGTTGTGTCCAGTTGTGTTCTCTCATAATAATAAACCTTTTGCTTTGCAGAGCAGTGTTATGGGTTATGTGTGGCCACCACAGCCTGTTTGAGGATAGAAAGTAGCAGTGTCATGGGTTATGTATAAGTGGCCACAGCAGCCTGTGAGAGTAGAGGATGTACCTTCAGGTGTGTTCCTGCCACTGTTCCGTTCTACTATCCAACAGTTCCCCCCTCCTCTTCCTCCTCCGGGGATGAAGACTTTGTGTACAAGGCTGCCCCTCACCTCCTACTTGTGTTCCTACCAAACAATGTCCCCACTTGGTTGCCGTCTGTAAGAAATGTTGTGTTCCTGTGCATATTAATAGCTGGACGGAATTGTTACATTTGGAAGAGTTTTGAACAAAATGGTCACCCTAAACAAAAACACTGTGACAGAAGTTACGTTTTTTGAGAGTAGGCTACAGCAGTGGTTCTCAAACCTCTCTTAATGGAGCCCCAGATGTTTCACAATTTTGTTGTATCCCTGAACTAACTCACCTCACGAGGAGAGGTTTGAGAGCCCTTGGTCTACAGGGTGACCTTGATTAAACCCACTGAAGGAAGGGATTCCTCTGCTGAAACTACTCGGTTTATAGAATGGGATAATTCAAATGTATTCATACTCATAGACTTCACTGATGATTTATGGCTCTAATATTGTCATTTTTGCGAGATGCTATCAACCTTTATTTTTAAAACATTAACTGTCCTCAGACACCGTATTCTTCTAAGCCTTTGGTACCCCTGGTACCCCTGTGCCCCTGCCCCTGCACACCTACATTCTAATTTCTGAGCTAATATTAGAGTCTGCATGAAGGCACTAGATTCATTCTCCTCACCTCAGTTGCACTTAATGCTAAAAGCAAAGACTTGTGCATTGATTCATCTTATGCAGTATGGAGTTGAACTAACACCACTTAAGTCCCCCCCAGGCACGGTATCAACATGACCCAGCAGCTGTCTCCTATCTCTCCCTATACTGTACACACAGGGTCAGGTGAGGTTGGTCAGCAGCCGGCTTTCAGTCAACAATCTCAGTATAGAATCAACACTAACTTTAACCTTCACCATAAACCCTTCCAACATTTTTACTCAAAACATTATTAGACTACATTAGCCCCACTCTATGTGTGTAACGAAACAGCAAGATAACTCCGAAGCAAAGGCCTTGTCCAGAAACAACCCCTAGACTTTACCCGCCTAAAGGCCCTACCCACCTAAAGGCACTACCCACCTAAAGGCACTACCCACCTAAAGGCTCTACAAGGCACTACCCGCCTAAAGGCACTACCCACCTAAAGGCACTACCCACCTAAAGGCACTACCCGCCTAAAGGCTCTACAAGGCACTACCCGACTAAAGGCTCTACAAGGCACTACCCACCTAAAGGCACTACCCACCTAAAGGCACTACCCACCTAAAGGCACTACCCACCTAAAGTCACTACCCGCCTAAAGGCTCTACAAGGCACTACCCGCCTAAAGGCTCTACAAGGCACTACCCACCTAAAGGCACTACCCGCCTAAAGGCTCTACAAGGCACTACCCACCTAAAGGCACTACCCACCTAAAGGCACTACCCGCCTAAAGGCTCTACAAGGCACTACCCGCCTAAAGGCTCAACAAGGCACTACCCGCCTAAAGGCTCTACAAGGCACTACCCGCCTAAAGGCACTACAAGGCACTACCCACCTAAAGGCACTACCCGCCTAAAGGCTCTACAAGGAACTACCCACCTAAAGGCACTACCCACCTAAAGGCACTACCCGCCTAAAAGCTCTACAAGGCACTACCCACCTAAAGGCACTACCCGCCTAAAGGCTCTACAAGGCAATACCCACCTAAAAGCACTACCCGCCTAAAGGCTCTACAAGGCACTACCCACCTAAAGGCACTACCCACCTAAAGGCACACCCGCCTAAAGGCTCCACAAGGCACTACCCGCCTAAAGGCTCTACAAGGCACTTATCGCCTAAAAGCACTACCTGCCTAAAGGCTCTACAAGGCATTACCCACCTAAAGGCTCTACAAGGCACTACCCGCCTAAAAGCACTACCTGCCTAAAGGCACTACCCACCTAAAGTCACTACCCGCCTAAAAGCACTACCCGCCTAAAGGCTCTACGAGGTACTACCCGCCTAAAAGCACTAACCGCCTAAAGGCACTACGAGGCACTACCCGCCTAAAATCACTACCCCATAAAGGCACTACCCGCATAAAGGCACTTGTGTTGATGGGAAAGTATTCACTAGACAGGTACACTAAATATAGTCATAGCTCCACATTTTCCTTTCATGGAATATTACCCATATTTCTTACACCTAGTTTCCACTCCTCTCATATCTTAACCAGTGCCTCGGGGCTAGGGTTGTTTTCTGGACAGTTCCAGAAAGTTCAATGCTGCATGATCTGTGCCCTTTTTTGCACAAAGCTCATCTTGCTAAGGAGATGAAAAGTAGAAATGTCTTCATCTTGATTTGATTTGGTTAATGACCTGACGTGTCTATTTTGGTGTCTGAAGCATAATACATGTTTATAAACACTGCATTATTAGACTTAACTTTCCCCTATTTACCGGCTTTTAACAGTATTCATTATGATTAATGGGAATTTAGGGTGTCCGCCCTCGTCTCATGCCTCTCGGGGAAAGCCCTGGAGTGGGCCAACGCCGTGTGGGTGGAAGGAGATGCGGTGCTGGACCACTTTCAGGAGTTCATCCGTCGTTTCTGTGCAGTCTTTGACCACCAGCCCGAGGGCAGAGCAGAGAGTGAACGTCTTTTCCACCTGCAGCAAGGGACGAGGAGTCCACAGGAGTTCACTGTGGACTTTCGGACCCTGGCCTCCGGAGCGGGATGGAACGACAGGGTCCTGATCGACCACTATCGCTGCAGTTTGCGCAAGGAATTTCCTCAAGAGTTGGCCTGCAGGGACATCACCCTTACCTTCGACCAGCTGGTGGACGTGTCCATTTGGCTGGATAACCTGCTGGCTACCCGCAGACGTCCAGATCGGGGTCTGTTGGTTCCATCCCCCAGCACCACCGCTCCGATGCCCATGGAGTTGGGAGTTGCTGCGCTCAGGAAGACGGGAGGAGGTTCCGTCTCAGGCACCATCTGTGGCCACAGAGGTCACACTGCCGGTCGGTGCCGGGTTGGTTCTTCTGGGGGTCGAGGCAGCAGACAGGGCACTCTGGCGTCACCCCAGGTGAGAAGGCACCATTCCAACCCAGAGCCCTCTGTTGCAAACATGTTTTTGTTCTTCACTTTTCCTGAGTTTTCCCCTCATTCCCAGCATAAGGCGCTCGTCGGTTCAGGCGTGGCTGGGAATTTTATTGACAGATCATTTGCCCATAGTTTAGGGATCACCATTGTTCCTGTGGCTACGCCCTTCCCAGTTCACACCTTAGATAGTCGACCATTAGGGTCAGAGTTGATAAGGGAGGACACCGCTCCTCTGGGCATGGTGATGCGGGGGTCACACCGAGAGAATCAGTCTCTTTCTCATTGACTCTCCTGCATTTCCTATGGTGCTAGGCCTACCCTGGTTAGCTTGTCATGACCCCACTGTTTCGTGGATACGGAGGGCTCTCACAGGGTGGTTACGAGAGTGCTCTGGGAGGTTTACGTAGGTGCTACTACGGTGGAAAGTCCAGACCAGGTGTCCACCGTGCGCATTCCCCCTGAATATGCCGATTTGGCTCTCGCCTTCTCCAAAAATAAGGCGACTCAATTACCACCCCATCGACGGGGGGATTGTGCAATAAATCTCCTGGTAGATGCTGCACTTCCCAGGAGTCACGTGTATCCTCTGTCACAGGCAGAGACATATGGAAACATATGTGTCCAAATCCCTGCGTCAGGGGTACATTCGGTCCTCCACATCCCCTGCCTCCTCAAGTTTATTTTTTGTGAAGAAGAAGGAGGGAGGTCTGCGCCCGTGTTTTGACTATCGAGGTCTTAATGTCACGAATCCTTCCTGTTCGGGCGGCGCTCGGCGGTCGTCGTCGCCGGCCTATTAGCTGCCATCGATTCCCTTTCCGTTTGTTTCTGTTAATTGGGTCTAATCGGGTACACCTGTTTTGAGTTAGTTTTGTTTGTAGGCTATTTAAGGGCACTAGGCCCGCTGGGTTTTGTGCGGGCTTGTTCTCTGTTTATTTGGTGTTGGTGTATTAGTGTGATCTCTATTTTTCCGGACAGTTTTAGTCCTGTGTATTTCGGACGGGTTGTTTCATGCGCCCTTGTTTTTTGCATGTCCATGTCTCCGCTGTCGTTGGAATAAATGATCCACGTACGGAATTACCTGCTCTCTGCGCTTGACTCCTCCACTCACCATTCATAGAAGTCATAACACTTAATCAGATAACTGTGAGGTACAGTTACCCGCTACCTCTTATTGCCACAGCAATTGAGTCAATGCACGGGGTGTGCTTCTTCACCAAACTTGATCTCAGGAGTGCTTACAACCTGGTGCGGATCCGGGAGGGAGACGAGTGGAAGACGGCTTTCAGTACGACCTCAGGGCATTATGAGTACCTCGTCATGCCTTACGGGTTGATGAATATTCATCATTGACCCAATAACTTTATTTGTATTAATAACCAATGTACAGTTGGAAGCTTTACCTTAGTCTTTGCTTGGTTAAAGCCCGCCTTATCTCAGCTCACTGGTCACCATAGCAGCACCCACCCGTAGCATGCGCTCCAGCAGGTATATTTCACTGGTCACCCCTAAGCCAAATCCTTGTTTGGCTGCCTTTCCTTCCAGTTCTCCGCTGCCAATGACTGGACGAATTGCAAAAATCACTGAAGCTGGAGACTCATATCTCCCTCACTAGCTTTAAGTGTTAGCTGTCAGAGCAGCTCACAGATTACTACACCTGTATATAGCCCATCTGTAAATATCTCATCCAACTACCTCATCCCCATACTGTTTTTTTTTTGCTCCTTTGCACCCCAGTATCTCTACTTGCACATTCATCTTCTGCACATCTATCACTCCAGTGTTTAATTGCTAAATTGAAATTATTTCGCCACTAATGCCTATTTATTGCCTTTACCTCCCTTATCTTACCTCATTTGCACACACTGTATATATACTTTTCTATTGTGTTACTGACTGTATGTTTGTTTATTCCATGTGTAACTCTGTGTTGCTGTTTGTGTCGCACTGCTATGCTTTATCTTGGCCAGGTCGCAGTTGTAAATGAGAACTTGTTCTCAACTATCCTACCTGGTTAAATAAAGGTGTTCTCAACTAGCCTACCTGGTTAAATAAAGGTGTTCTCAACTGGCCTACCTGGTTAAATAAAGGTGTTCTCAACTATCCTACCTGGATAAATAAAGGTGCTCTCAACTAGCCTACCTGGTTAAATAAAGGTGTTCTCAACTATCCTACCTGGATAAATAAAGGTGAAATAAAAAAATGTTTAAAAAAAACAGTTGGGAGATCTGACTAACCTCTCATATTAATGTGTCAAGACTAGCTAGGCAGACTTAATGAAGTGGTATTTTTAGAATAATTATAACTATTGCGAGTGCTACTGTCGTCATAGATACTGTAGCTTCTGACTGCAGGCTTATTACATGCACTGTAGATGGGGAGGTTTATCAAAGTAATGTCTCAAGAAGAGACTGTCTGGATGTGAGCATGTCACCCAGACATCTCACTTTCACACTGATTTTCTCCTCTGATGCCATCATCCATACAAATGAAATGCTAATTTATTCACAAATTAGTACTCTAGAGAACTATCATCAACTGCTCTTCTCAGTCATCTATTTTTAACCCAAGATAAATTGTTCAATATTTTTCTCAGAATCGTTGTACAACTCCAGCTGCACAGAGTAAAATTAAGTGAACATTTGGGCCATATTGTCACCTGTTAAATCCACTTCAATCAGTGTAGCTGAAGGGGAGGAGACAGGTTAAAGAAGGATTTTTCAGCCTTGAGACATGGATTGTGTATGTGTGCCATTCAGAGGGTGAATGGGCAAGACAAAATATTTAAGTGCCTTTGAAAGGACAGGGGGTGCAACTAAATATTAGGAAGGTGTTCTTAATGTTTTGTACACTTAGTGTACTTCAAAAATGTATTTTAGGCAATACTTAAAAAATGTAATTTCACTGAGAAGACCTGAGAATATCCTTATTTACCATCAATGTTAATATACAAGCACAATAAAAAGGATGACAGACATGGTAATATAGTTGTCAAATGGTTTTATTTTCTCTTCATGTTTCTTTCTTTGTGAAAAGTAAACGATGACAGAATAATAAATATACATTCATAGATTTGTTCAGAATGCAAGTGTTCAAGTTCATTTCCATGTAAAACATAATAAAATGCTAAATGTAAACAAGAGTCACCCCATTGGTAAAGGCTCCATTCTCCATTCAGTAGGCAGATTTTACAGCATGTAGTTGACAAGAATAGGCTACCTCACTGTAGGTTCTCTAAAGCTACATCCCTTTTGAGAGTCCTGACTCCACAGGGAAATTTCTGACGGACTGACCATGTCATGCACCTTATCGGCGAGTCCTGGCATGGTTTGGGATACACACCCGTTTCTGTCACTGCGCCCTGGGGTGCTGTTATCCTGAACTCCGCACACTGGCGAGAAGCCTGGCGGGTATCATCCCTATCGTTGTATTTCGTTACAATTATCCTGCACATTGTCAGTAAATTGCTTAGCTGATGGTGCAACTCTGTTTGCTCTGTCCGCCGCCGATAGCTTTCTCTTTTATGTACCTCAAATCGCTGTGTACGCTTGGTCGGCGCGCGAACGGCTCCACAATCCCGTATGCCTCGCCGTCTTTGTATTTCTTATTTCTGAAAGATTTTCTTCTGCTGTTTTGCAGTACTTCGCAGTACTGTAAGGACACTTTGCGGTGAGAGTCCGGGCTCATCTCGTTGGGCAGCTTAGCCATGGTAAAAAGAGTCTGAAACATCTGGTCGATATTAGTGTTCCGTTTTGCAGAGATCTCATAGTAGGCACACTGTTCATCACCAGCCACCAGCTGCTCAATCTCCTCATTCTGAACCTCCCGGTTAAACTCCCGGTCACACTTGTTCCCGCAGATAACGATCGGGACATCCACATTCTCTTTGGTTTTGTTTTTCAGGCAGGACTTGGTTTCGTAAATTTGACGCTTCAGGCGCTGGACCTCTTGGAAGGAGTCTCTGTTATCCAGACTGAACACCAGGATGAAAACGTCACCTGAAAGAGCAAGGGGAAACACATTAATATCACAGCTGAAAAGGTCCATCATTACATAGGCCTAGGCTAAATGTGTACAATAAAAGTGTTGCATATAGCATTACTGCATGCATTATTTATTAAAACATCCCATACATATCATTTCGATGTAGCTATAAATTCCAGTGTAGCTTTCATTCATATTATTTGTTTTGTTCAGAGTTCAGAGTTAAGCTTACCAGTAAGGATAGAGAGTCTCCTCATAGCGGGGAAGGGATGGTTTCCAGAGGTGTCCAGAATGTCCAACTGGTACGCATCTCCCCGAATGCAGTATAATTTTCTATGAAAGTCCTCTATGGTCGGCGTGTACTGGTCCTCGACTCTTTCGTTCAGAAACCGACAGATGATGGCCGTCTTGCCAACTTTTGTAGAGCCCAGAATCACCATCCGGTGGCAATTTTTGGCCGGGATGTTAAACTCGTTCTCGGAAGGAGACATGTTATTTTTTTTTTAGCACCGATGTGTGTCTTTGGTGCGAAGGTGAGATAGTGAATGCAACCATTAACAGTCTAGAGGGATCTTGTCTGTTTGTAAGCGCTGCTGCTTTGCTGAATCTGAGGAAGAGCGCGACTGGGTATATATAGGCGATGCTGACCACTCCTCCTAGGCGCGTCATGCATTACGCATTGGTCTGACGGGAGAAAGTTTGTGGTTATTATTATGCTCTTGTTGTTGCCTCCGTCTGCCTAGTCCGTATGTATGAGCAGACAGTAATTATATAAACTGTTTAGAGAAAAATAAAAAATAATTTATGTGTAAAACAATATAAATATCGGCCTACCTAAAAACTCAAGCATAGATAATGTTTTTGTTGCTGAGTTCAATTCATACATACGCATATGTCTATTAACATAATAACCATAGTCCAAAGTTGTTTTCATAAATATAAATGCAAAATCATAATATGGTCAATCTCCTCTTTTGGTGGGGACTCAAGGGTCCCACAAAATGGCGTAATCTACCATGACAATAACATGTATTTTGCAAACGCAATACCCCTCAAACAGGACAAATACTCAAGATGATAGTGTCTTTATTTTGGTAATGATTATTATTATGATGGCCCGTGTGCATTATTGTGTGCAAATAATAATTATTGTGTGCAAAGGTTACTACGAATCACAATAGTTAATTTGCATAGGCTTATTTCATGTCAACAACACAGTTTACTGCCAACAAGAAATGAACATACACCGTCGTTCACTCTGTTTCACGAGACATCTAGATTGTTGTAAACTGCGGTGAAAACCATCGGTGTATAGCTCACGCTACGCAATGAAGGAGCGCACCCCGGATTTCGGCCACGTGTTTGTAGACCTCAAGATGGCGCTGGACCTAGAAAGGGTTTTTGTTTTTTCTGAGCAGTTGCATACAACTCAACACAATGAGCTTGAGGCGAGCACCCCAATAGTAATATGCTTAATATCATCAGCAGGAAATCATTGTGGAAAGTAAAAATGACCTTCACCTTATACAACATTTTATATGTGTATCCACAGAGGCTTATGGGCATGATAAATACACAAAAATGTATCATATCAACCAGACTACCGAGTCACCAATAATTCCAAGGGTTTTGACTCTTGAGTCTTTCTCCACACTTGGGTAAATGAACTGAAATTAAGGCCACTAAAGCATGTCTGCATTTTCCAAACAATGTGATGGCAGATTTGGATAATTTGCTGCACCCTAAACTGCATTAAACCTCAGCCTAGTAGTCCAAATGAATGTGACATGGACACCCACTTTATATAACCCTTGGATAGCATGGAGACAGACTCTGGCAGTTGAGGAAACTGAAACTAGCTGAACTCACACCGTTTTCACAGAGGTAACACGTGATCAGTGCTGAGCTCTGGGTAGGTTATAGTTGTCTGTGATCTTCTGGGCACAGTTTTTGAAAAGGTATCTATCAGGATTTAGTCTATCGGATAGTATTAAATGCCTATCAAATAGAACGAATAGTACAGGGTCCCCATTCAAGTCAACGATTTGTCCCTTCTATTCATTCTATTTTTATGCAGTTAATCCTATCCGATAGGCCAGAGGTCAAGGTAGTGAAACACCCACCTCACAGGAGGCAGTAGGCCATCTAACAGGAGGCAGCAGGTAATCTAACAGGGGACAGCAGGTCATCTCACAGGGGGCAGCAGGTCATCTAACAGGGGGCAGCAGGTCATCTAACATGGGGCAGCAGGTCATCTAACAGGAGGCAGCAGGTCATCTAACAGGAGGCAGCAGGTCATCTAACAGGGGGCAGCAGGTCATCTAACAGGGGGCAGCAGGTCATCTAACAGGGGGCAGCAGGTCATCTAACATGGGGCAGCAGGTCATCTAACAGGAGGCAGCAGGTCATCTAACAGGAGGCAGCAGGTCATCTAACAGGGGACAGCAGGTAATTTAACCCTTGGCAGCAGGTCATCTAACAGGGGGCAGCAGGTCATCTAACAGGAGGCAGCAGGTCATCTAACAGGGGATAGCAGGTAATTTAACCCTTGGCAGCAGGTCATCTAACAGGGGGCAGCAGGTCATCTAACAGGAGGCAGCAGGTCATCTAACAGGAGGCAGCGGGTAATTTAACCCTTGGCAGCAGGTCATCTATCAGGGGGCAGCAGGTCATCTAACAGGAGGCAGCAGGTCATCTAACAGGAGGCAGCGGGTAATTTAACCCTTGGCAGCAGGTCATCTATCAGGGGGCAGCAGGTCATCTAACAGGAGGCAGCAGGTCATCTAACAGGGGGCAGCAGGTCATCTAACAGGGGGCAGCAGGTCATCTAATAGGAGGCAGCAGGTCATCTAACAGGAGGCAGCAGGTCATCTAACAGGAGGCAGCAGTTCATCTAACAGGAGGCAGCAGGTAATTTAACCCTTGGCAGCAGGTCATCTATCAGGGGGCAGCAGGTCATCTAACAGGAGGCAGCAGGTCATCTAACAGGGGGCAGCAGGTCATCTAACAGGGGGCAGCAGGTCATCTCACAGGGGGCAGCAGGCCATGTTACCGGGGGCAGCAGTCCTCCCAATCAAATGAGTATGGACTCCTGCTGTGTTCAGATGGAGGCAGCCTAGAAGTATCTAATAGGGTTTATCTAAAGATAGAGCAGGAGGTTGTTGGTGACTCAGAAGACTTTCAGCTCTTCACACACCAACCACCTGGTCTCTGTGTCACCTCCTCAACTTGACTGGGACACTGGTCGGCTGAATTTACTGTAGATTGTGCATTGCTGTCAATGAAAGATTTATGATTTGTAATTTTAGTAAGGCCCTTCGTGCACCTCTAAGCAAGGTTTGTGCTATACAATGTTCCCTGTATCCAGCAGGCTTATAAATTACACTTGCATTTACTGATTAATGGTATAGTGCACTATGCCACCCTGTTCCCGGCACTGTGGTTTGGTTGCCTGGATTTATGGTAAGAGTCCCACCTTCTTCCTTCCCAAACTGTAGACGAGGTTCCTCTTTTGCTTGTGTGTGTGTGTCACATTAGTTACTAACCGACCAGGTGAACAGGCCAGGTGTGTGTGTGTGACTGTGTGTGTGCGTGTCTGTGTGTCTGTCTGTCTGTCTGTCTGTCTGTCTGTCTGTCTGTCTGTCTGTCTGTCTGTCTGTATACAACCCCACGGGAGAGTTTTCATCTGTAGTCTTTGTAGTTGTTTACATACTACCACAGTCAGAGACTGGCACTAAGACAGCATTGAATGAGCTGTAATCTGCCATAAGCAAGAAAGAAAAAGTTCACCCAGAAGCTGCGCTCCTAGTAGCCCGGGGACTTTAATGCAGGGAAACTTAAATCAGTTTAACCAAATTACTATCAGCATGTTAAATGTGCAACCAGAGGAAAAAAAACACTGGACCACCTTGACTCCACACACAGAGACACATACTAAGCTCTCCCTCGCAATCCATTTGGAAAATCTGACCATAATTATTTCCTCCTGATTCCTGCTTACAAGCAAA
This sequence comes from Oncorhynchus mykiss, assembly GCF_057628025.1. Taxonomy (NCBI): domain Eukaryota; kingdom Metazoa; phylum Chordata; class Actinopteri; order Salmoniformes; family Salmonidae; genus Oncorhynchus; species Oncorhynchus mykiss. Next base: position 68,890,460 of record NC_143034.1, on the reverse strand, counting down.
AATGAAAGCAGGAAGCACCAGTGACAAGAACGATAAAAAAGTGTTCCGATGAAGCAGATGCTAAGCTACAGGACTGTTTAATTGCACAGACTGGAAAATGATCAGGGATTCCTCCAATGGCATTGAGGAGTACACCACATCAGTCATTGGCTTCAGCAATAAGTGCATTTATTATGTCATCCCCACAGTGACCGTACGTACATACCCCAACCAGAAGCCATGGATTACAGGCAGCATCCACACTGAGCTAAAGGCTAGAGCTGCCGCTTTCAAGGAGCAGAACTCTAACCCGGAAGCTTATAAGAAATCCCTCTATGCCCTCCGACGAACCATCAAACATGCAAATCGTCAAAACAGGACTAAGATCAAATCGTACTACACCGTCTCTGACGCTCGTCGGATGTGGCAGGGCTTGCAAACCATTACAGACTACAAAGGGAAGCACAGCCGAGAGCTGTCCAGTGATTCATTGACTACAGCTCAGCATTCAACACCATAGTGCCCTCAATGCTCATCAATATGCTAAGGAACCTGGGACTAAACACCTCCCTCTGCAACTGGATCCTGGATTTCTTGACGGGCCGCCCCCAGGTGGTAAAGTTAGGTAACAACACATCCGCCTCGCTGATCAACACAGGGACCCCTCAGGGGTACGTGCTCAGTCTCCTCCTGTACTCCTTGTTCACTCATGACTGCACGGCCAGGCACGACTCCAACACCATCATTACATTTGCCGATGACACAACAGTGGTAAGCCTGATCACCGACAATGACGAGACAGCCTATAGGGTGGAAGTCAGAGACCTGGTCGTGTGGTGCCAGGAAAACAACCTCTCCCTCAACATGATTTAGACAAAGGAGATGATTGTGGACTACAGGAAAAAGAGGACCGAGCTGCAGTGGAGCAGGTTGAGAGCTTCAAGTTCCTTGGTGTCCACATCACCAACAAACTAACATGGTCCAAGCACACCAAGATAGTCGTAAAGAGGGCACGACAAAACCTATTCCCCCCCTCAGGAGACTGAAAAAATGTGGCATGGGTCCTTGGATCCTCAAAAGGTTCTCCAGCTGCACCATCGAGCGCATCCTGACTGGCTGCATCACTGCCTGATATGGCAACTGCTCTGCCTCCGACCGCAAGGCACTACAGAGGGTAGTGCGAACGGCCCAGTACATCGCTGGCGCCAAGCTTCCTGCCATCCAGGACCTCTATACCAGGCGGTGTCAGAGGAAAGCCCTAAAAATTGCCAAAGACTCCAGCCTCCCCAGTCATAGACTGTTCTCTCTGCTACCGCATAGCAAGCAGTACCGGAGCGCCAAGTCTAGGTCCAAGAGGCTTCTAAAACAGCTTCTACCCCCAAGCCATAAGACTCCTGAACATCTAATCAAATGGCTACCCAGACTATTTGCATTGCCCCCCCCCCCCCTGCTTTTCACTGCTGCTTCTCTCTGTTGTTATTATCTATGCATAGTCACTTCAATAACTCTACGTACATGTACATACTACCTCAACTAACCAGTGCCCCTGTACATTGACTCTGTACCGGTACCCCCCTGTATATAGTCTCGCTATTGTTGTTTTACTGCTGCTCTTTAATTACATGTTGCTTTTTTCTCTTATTCTTGTCCATATTTTTTTAAACTGCATTGCTAGTTGGGGGCTCGTAAGTAAGCATTTCACTGTAAGGTCTACTACACCTGTTGTATTCAGCGCATGCGACTAATAAAGTTTGATTTTGATATTTGCAAATCAAATTCTGCTCAATAAAGACAATACTTGATAAATAGATACAACAGAGACGATATTTACCATGACTTAACTACTGTATTGGTCTTATAACATTTTACATCACTTATTACATTTTACAGCACAAAGCATTTTACAGCAATTATTACATTTTACAGCACTACTTTCCAAGTCTGCTCTACGAATTTTGACCACTTCTAACTCTAGCCTGAGAGGACACATTGAGGCCTTCTGTGATGAAACCCAATCAGGTTCCTCTCACCTCGCTGTGACCAGCTCCAACTCTTGGTTTGTGTAACGAGGGCGGAGTGGACAGGTGCTACGGCCCTGTTCATTGGTCGGTAATTAGACCACTGTGTATCCCCTGAAGCATCTATACAGAGACAGGTGCGGTGTGGTTCTTTAGCCAGATGCTGATATTAGACTATATGAGGCTGCTGGAACAAATAGCTGCTGGAACGTTCTCACCTAAACCCAAATGAGTAGGCTACTCCTGTCAACCTTAATAAGTACTGTTAAACCTTTGTGTACCACAGTGACCGTTCTGGTAACCTAGGAAAATAATATTGTTTTCCCATGTAATTTGTTTTGGTTTGTCTGTGGTTTCATCAGTTCTACACTGATTTCAGTTATGGGTTCCAGACACGTTATAAGGCCCTATTCATTCAAAACAGGTTGTTTTCAGTATAACAACCCTAAAATAACCTACCTCATCTATTGAGATACAAGCATCTTGGAATTTACGAAAAGTGAGTTTCTTTCAATTGAACTGAGAGTGAACCCCATTTCAAATTATTTTATCCATAAAGTTAAGTGTTATTGTGTTTCTAAGGCTTTATGTATAAGGCAAAGATCCTTGAGAATTTGCATTAAAGGGGCAGTCTGTGGTTGCTACATTTATTTTCAGACTTCTGAATTAATGATATCAACCCACTGATTCTTGAATAATATAATTGATAAATGCCTCATGAGCTTAGTTCAAATGTCATACCCCATCAGAAACCAAAATATAAGCTTGTTTCAATCCAATGTTTGTAAACTAAGTAAATGTAAAACAAAAAAAACGCTGTATAGCCTAAAAACATAGTTAAAACTGTTTTTGTTATATCATGGGTGGACAGTCCTTGCATTCATAGCTCTGTCAATTAATTTAAGAGTGGTTACATTTTCCCAGCCCCATTCCTCAGCTGTTTATTAAAACAGCGACAGGGTGCCTACTTTGTTATTGTTTGAACTACTGATTGCACCTTTAATAATTCATGAATAATCACAGCTGAATTATTCTACTAAGTACCACTGGAATATCATAATGGATCAACATAAAAATGTAATGAATTAAAGCAAGAGCTCAATCTCCATTGGATTGGCTATGGAAAACAGCCATTGACCTACATATACGGTATTTTTTAAAGTGGCTCAATTAAAATGAAACCAGAAAAGATATCCTTTCTGCTGAAGGTCATCTTCTGTGTTTCATCACCCCATATCACAGGGAAACCACTGTCTGTCCAGTAACAATATGTTACGGCAATAACATCAATAAGTGGACTGAAATGGTTATAATGATATCTAACGTGACAGAATGAGAGGGAAGTGCCCTTTTTTACATTCATTTTATTTAAACTTCATTTAACCAGGCAAGCCAGTTAGGAACAAATTATTTACAATGACCGCCTAAACCCAGCTAAACCCTCCCCTAACCCGGAAGACACTGGGCCAATTGTGCTCTACCCTATGGGACTTCCAATTACGGCCGGTTGTGATACAGCCCGGGATCGAACCCAGGTCTGTAGCAACACCTCTAACTGCGATGCAGTGCCTTAGACAGCTGCGCCACTTGGTCTCCCGTTCCATTGAAAGGGCTTCCAGGAATATGTCAAACTAGCCCACATCCAAATAAAGTGCCTGCTCTATACTCTCTCTTGGACTATTAAGATAAACGATCTTAATGCAGAGATGGCCGACAGAGCGAGAGTCCAGAAGTGTCTTTACATGTTGTTGAGATTTAGGTTGATCACACAGGTCATTTTAGTCTTGGTGGGGAACTTTCAGATCTTTCTGTCCCCAGTCTGTCCACCAATCATCATCTGATATTAAGACGTCTTTCTGCATTTAAAGTTTCTGTCGGTCCCGTTGAGATATTCAGCACGAAACTCAGAAATAATTTGATTCATAAATCTGAAATCAATAGCAATATGGTTGGACCTACAAATCCCTGGGCCTATTGGATCTCTAGTGCTGTATAAATGTCATTATATTCTTCTCAGTAAAGGGAGTGTTTCATTCTGTAGTATTGTTTATTGGGTTACATGTTTTACTGGGAGCAAAACAGCCGCATAGAGAGATGAGTGACTACCAATAATACAATTAGGGGCAAGTAGTTTTGTCTACAAATAGCCTACACATTTATAAATATTTAAGTTTTGGGGAGGTAAAAGGTCAAACAAACATGTCAAACTATACAATATGTGTCATCTATAATAGTCCTCTTTGTCGAGAGGTATGGAGGGACTATGAAGCTTATGAAGCTGTTTCTTTGGTCAGTGAGAATGAATGAGAGTGAAGAGAGAACAAGAGATCCTTCACCTCCTTGTCTTCTCATCTTGACCGTCACCTTGACCTGTCCACCAACCACTCCCCTCGTCTGTTGCACAGTGTGCTTTTTGTTATCTCAGTCAAAAACAATATTCATCCCAAGACCTTGAGCCATTTTCTACATTCTACATTCATTTGTTCATTATTTTTAACACTTACTGTTTTATTTGAAATCTGAACCCAAGTCACATTCAGGTGATAGTGTATATTACTCATTAAATAGAATCTATGCAATAGGAGCATGTCTCCCTGCAGACAGGGCACGGGGACATTTAGTATAGGGGCTGGCCGGCATGAGGCCTGGACAGCCGTGACAGTAGGTTGCAACCGATCAAAACACTACTGACTTAGTTGATTATAGCTAGGTAGGTAAATGTAGGTTAGACTTAATAAGAAGGAATGCAGGGACATGCTAAAGCCAGCTACATAAGCCTGAGATGAGTTCAGTTAACACCTGACTTTATTATTAATTTGGCTTTATAAAAGAGGTTGATGATTTTTCTTCCCTTCTTGATTATAATGTTTATAATACATATAAGTGCCAGTCTGAGATATGTGTTTAATATTCATGGCAATAAAGCTTTCTAAAACCTCTGTCTCTATAGTGACTGAACCAATCTAACAGGAATATTTGTTTTACAGTAGCCTATACATTAAGGTGTGTGTTTGTTTCACTCAGGTTGCTCCATGGACTGTTCTGAGACCTAAAGAACCCAGCTGGTAGAACCTACTGCAGAGTTTCCACATACATGTATGTTAGTGATGTAGTGATGGTCAGAGTCTACTCAGTCATTTCAACCAACCTCCCATCCAACAGCATTGATATGAGCCGAAAATAGAAACCGAGCTAGAATATTAAGTAAAGAAATTCACCTGCAACCCACCATTACTCTAGAGAACTGATACAGTTCTAATTTAGGCACATATCTTATTTCCAACAGTCTCAAACAAGGATATGGACAAAGAAATAATATACCATTGACATGAATATGAATATTGCATTGGAATAAAGCTGGTTGAATATTGTTCCTCATGAAAGTGATGACGTTGTTGCTTAGCATAGATCCATTGACAGATATTCAGAGTGACAGCATGTGGAGTAAATGACTGTGATTAAACACAGGGGAGAGGAGGCATGGTTATCACAGACAGTACATCAACTTCACTGTCAGTTACAGAAAAACCTTAGCAGAAGTCTGGAATGCAGCTTGTAATTGCATCACGTACAACATATTTTAATGCTGTGTAAATAATCACAGCCTTCTCATGGACATTGCAAAAAAGAAACACAAGTCATACAGTCTTTTAGCACCATATGTGGTTCTTTTACGTACAGAAGATGTGGTCCAAAATTGTACCCAACCCCTAAGCCCAAGTCATATGACTTGCTTATAAGGAGAGGTGAGATTAGCCAGCGCTTAGCAACAGCACATCACAGCCACAATCCAAGTCACTATCACCATGGAGACAGCCTCAGGATGCACTACTTTAATTTGTTTCCTCTTTGGAAATGAATTCAGAAACTAATTTAGAAACTAAATCAGAATTTTTTTTATTCAGAAACTAATTGGTAACCTAATTCAGAACCTAATTCATGACCTACTTCATAAATTAATTCATAAACTAATACATAACCTCACTCCATACTCAAATTACTATTCAGTAGTGCTGCTAGAATTGTTCAGTTCTTATAAAGCCAATTGCACTTACATTTTAATTCCATACAATTGAGCCATGCACAACAGCAACAAATAATACTCACCATAACCTGCGACACAACAAGGCGATAATTTAACCAAAGTTGAAAGGTATTATAGTTTTTTGTGTCTATGCCTTACAAAAAATTGTATAGTTCCGTACCCCCTCAAACATTCAACCTCCAGCTGCGTACCCCCTCTAGCACCAGGGTCAGCACACTCTCAAATTTGCCATCATTGTAAGCCTGCCACACACACACTATACAATACATTTATTAAACATGAGAATGAGTGTGAGTTTTTGTCACAACCCGGCTCGTGGGAAGTGACAAACAGCTCTTATAGGACCAGGGAACAAATAATAATATAATAATAATCAATAATTTTACTCTTTATTTAACCATCTTACATATAAAACCTTATTTGTTCATCAAAAATGGTGAATAACTCACCACAGGTTAATGAGAAGGGTGTGCTTGAAAGGATGCACAGAACTCTGCAATGTTGGGTTGTATTGGAGAGAGTCTCAGTCTTAAATAATTTCCCACACCCAGTCTGTGCCTGTATTTAGTTTTCATGCTAATGAGGGCCGAGAATCCACTCTCATATAGGTACGTGGTTGCAAAGGACATCAGTGTCTTAACAGCGAGATTTGCCAAGACAGGATACTCTGAGTGCAGCCCTATCCAGAAATCTGCCAGTGGTTTCTGATTACATTTTATTTTCACTGAACCGCTTGTTTTAATTTAGATTGGGAGCAACTGCTTTCACGCGCGTTACCACTCCACTATGTCTCCCTGTCATGGCTTTTGCACCATCAGTACAGATACCAACATGAGCAGCATCTATGTTTGGCTACCCATCCAGTTCTCTCAATAAACCCAGCCGAAGGCACTAGAACCCTGTCTATTCCAGGACACAATGATAAGCTGTCACTCGTTAGTGGAATTCCCTCGAGAGAATAACGGTTGATGTGATTGGATGTTAATTATTTGACTAGGCTACCTGTATTTGACATTGTATTGTTATTTAGCTGAATGCTAGATGGTTTCATTTCATTTTTGGCAGTGAAACGAGGCTACTCAGGCGAGAAAATAACCTCACCCAAATGTATAGCCTAGTTGGAAAATATAAATGTAGTGTTTGAAATTTAAAAAAAATTGACATACCCCCGACGGCATTCACGTTCCCAGTTTGGGAATACCTGCCTTAGATTATGCTAAATAAACTGACATTCTTGATAGAAGTCCATTGATCATCACGACGAATCATCAGCTCCAGCCAATAGTCTAGTCATCCTCTTATCCATGATGATGAGGCCCTTGGATGTGTTCTTAGGTTCAGCAGGCTGGTCAAACTTTACGATGGGGACAAGAGGGTCTGAAATAGAGGTGCTGCTCAGGCCCTAATCTAATCAGCCTGTGGACGGATCAGGGTCATTTTTATACACTCGCCATGCCTCTCACACACCCACCTATGCATAGGCACAGACAGACAGACAGACAGACAGACAGACAGACAGACAGACAGACAGACAGGCAGGCAGGCACACAGGCAGGCAGGCAGGCAGGCAGGCAGGCAGGCAGGCAGGCAGGCTGGCTGGCTGGCTGGCTGGCTGGCTGGCTGGCTGGCTGGCTGGCTGGCTGGCTGGCTGGCTGGCTGGCTGGCTGGCTGGCTGGCTGGCTGATAGACATACATAGACACACTCCATGGGAAGGTGAAACAGTTTCAGTCTTGGGTGATTTGTCACATTATTTGAAATGAATTCACAGTGGAACACACCCAGTTCTCTCAATAAACCCAGCCGAAGGCACTAGAACCCTGTCTATTCCAGGACACAATGATAAGCTGTCACTCGTGAGCTAAATGTATTCATACGTGCTGCTTGCTTGAGTAAGCACAGCACTCATCTGATATTGATTGTGGAGCCTTGGCCCAGATAAGGGTCAATAAAAATACTATCTCAATTACTTTTTCAGCATATTCTGCTTCTATCATTTTAAAAAAAGTGTGTAAATCAATTAGTCATGATTAAGTATGAACAACAGTAAAACTATAAAACTCCAATTTGGTCACCATGCTGCTTCTCTCTCTCTCAGTTTGTGTTCAGAACAGAACATGTTCATAGCAGCAGGAAGTTGTGTTACATAGAAAACCCATAGCTGTAATACTGGCAGTGGTTTAGCGCCATAACTCTAACATCTCACAATTGTTGTTTTATTCAACAGTCACCAAGACTGGGAGGGGTCAATTAATGAGTCATTTTTCATCGTTTTCAAGACTCTGTGCTTTTATGAGGCAATGTTTAGGTCGAATAAAACAACTACACATCTCAATACCTTGAACGTCTGATTTGTTATCTAACCTTACCAAACAGTCCCTCGCCATCAGGACTTCACCATGACTGATTGTCTAACTCCATCCACGCAGGTTGATGACTGGCTCAGTATGAGGTTCTCCTCCTGAATCTGGGGCAGTGGGGTGATGACTCCTCTGCTCTGTAGCCCTGGAAGACTGACTAGACTGACTAGGGGGCATTATAACACTTCTCTCCCCCATCCATTCACTCTGACCCAGTTCTACTTCTAACCTGCTGTTCTGAAGTCAACAGGACATTCACCTGGATATCCTGCCATGTTAAAATGGAAAATAACTTTGTCAATGCATTATTCATTGGTTATATGAATAGACTTTATTGAAAGGTGAAACCTTTTGAAAGGTAAATATAGACAAAATGAACAACAGTTTCACAATTCATTACAACACAAGGGTTTGGGTTAGGGGAGGGTTTGGCCTTGGTAGGCCATCATTGTATAATAAGAATTTGTTCTTAACTGACTTGCCTGGTTAAATAAAGGTCGAATAAATCAGCAGATGTCACAAAGTATTATACAGAAACCCAGACTAAATCCCCAAACATCAAGCAATGCAGGTGTAGAAGCACGGTGGCTAGGAAAAACTCCCTAGAAAGGCAGGAACCTAGGAAGAAACATAGAGAGGAACCAGACTCTGAGGGGTGACCAGACCTCTTCTGGCTGTGCCGGGTGGAGATTATAAGAGTACATGGCCATTTAAGGCCAGATTGTTCTTCAAGCTGGAAATCTCTCTCAAGGAAATCTTCAGTGACCTGGAGTAGACAGACAAAGAGACTCCAAAGAGTTGCTTTTTCTTCCTGTCGTCTTGCGGGGCATTCCGGAGACTCATGTGCCTGCTTCCCAACATGATTGGGACATTTAACTTCCTTATCTTTTTCCAACATCATGATAGTCACTCATGTACAACTGTCTGCAAATATTTGACACATGACCAAATTTACAGTTTGTATTTTCCCCCGTCTTTCCCAGCAGATTTCACATTGCTACAGGTCATGGAAGAGTATCAGATGCCATATTCAGGCAGTGACCCATATTGTGTGACCCAGTTGATAGAAAGGTAGCAGGGTCAACTAAATAACTGATCATGCTTTATGGTGCCTATATGATGTCATGATGTGATGGGTGTGCTTAAACGATTAAAGACAACATCAGACAGACTAAGTTGACTGAGTTAGGATACAGATAAATTCACTTTCAATAAGCCAGATTTGACAGGCAGTCAGACAGCCACATCAATGGGAGCTTGTGTGCCCTGAAACAACATTGTCATGAGCGGAATTACGAGTCTGCATTAACCGGACAAGTGACTCATCTGTCAAATGTATTCCTGGTCATGTTAACCTTTTACTGCAGTGGGCTAAATCAAGGTCACACAGTGTTCCATGGTAGTCTGAAATAAATCTACTTTGAAACAGAAGTATACTCCTCACACACATGGTTATAGGCTTAAAAAAATACCATGTCAGATATAGAGTTGAAATGTACACTACATGACCAGAAGTATGTGGACACTTGCTTGTTCATGGGCATTAATATGGGCATTAATATGGAGTTGGTTCCCCCTTTGCTGCTATAACAGCTTCCACTCTTCTGTGAAGGCTTTCCACTGGACGTAGGAACATTGCTGTGTCCATTCAGCCACAAGAGTACACTCGCAATAACATCTGATAAACACGTGTATGTGATGAACACAATTTGATTTGATTTGATTTGAAGAGCATTAGTGAGGTCAGGCACTGATGTTGGGTGATTAGGCCTGGCTCGCAGTCGGCATTCCAATTCATCCCAAAGATGTTCGATGGAGTTGAGGTCAGGGCTCTGTGCAGGCCAGGCAGGTTCTTTCACACCAATCTTGATAAAGCATTTCTGTATGGACCTCGCTTTGTGCATGGGAGCATTGTCATGTTGAAACAGGAAAGGGCCTTCCCAAAAATGTTGCCACAAATTTCAAAGCACAGAATGGCCTAGAATGTCATTGTACTGTATGCTGTAATGTTAAGATTTCCTTTCACTGGAACTAAGGTTTCTCCTCCACCAAACGTTACAGTTGGTACTATGCATTGGGGCAGGTAGTGTTCTCCTGGCATCCGCCAAACCCAGATTCATCCGTCGGACTGCCAGATGGTAAAGCGTGATTCATCCCTCCAGAGAATGCGTTTCCACTGCTCCGGCGTCCAATAGCGGCAAGCTTTATACCCCTCCAACTACGCTTGGCAATGCATATGGTGATCTTAGGCTTGTGTGCAGCTACTGGGCCATGGAAACCTATTTCATGAATCTCCCAATGAGCAGATATTGTGCGGACATTTCTTTCAGAGGCAGTTTGGAACTGGGCAGTGAGTGTTGCAACCGAAGACAGATGATTTTTACGTGCTATCCGTTTCAGCACTCGGCTGTCCCATTCTGTGAGCTTGTGTGGCCTACCACTTCGCGGCTGAGCCGTTGTTGCTCCTAGACATTTCCACTTCGCAATAACAGCACTTACAGTTGAGCTGGGCAGCTCTAGCAGGGCAGAAATTTGATGAACTGACTTGCTGGAAAGGTGGCATCTGATGATGGTGCCACGCTGAATGTCACTGAGCTCTTCAGTAAGGCCTTTCTACTGCCAATGTTTGTCTCTGGAGATTGCATGGCTGTGTGCTCGATTTTATACACCTGTCAGCAACAGGTGTGGCTGAAATAGCCGAATCCACTAATTTGAAGGGGTGTCCACATACATTTATATATAGTGTATTTAATTTTGAGTTTGCATCCCAACATTACACTTTATAAACATCACAGAAAACTGAAATATAACAAAACCGTTTGACACAGAAACACCATATTTTCGCACTTTAAACAAATATGTTTCTTAATTATGAAATTATGAAACATTCCACCCATGAGGCCACTAGAAGGCGATTTGGTAATTTGACTCACTTCTATTGCATCATTAACTGGGGTGTGTCTGTGTGTGGAGTGTCTATGTGTGTGTGCGAGCGTAGCTATCTGACACATGTGATTGTATGTGTGTGTTTGTGCACGTGTCTGCATGCGTTATCTATGTAGGCTACACCATATACATGTACAACCTTACAGAACTGCTGTTATTCAATGTGTTTCTGTGGGCTAATAGCAGTAAGGCCAAATTCAATGTCTAATCAAATATTTGTTTTCATACTTACAGGGGTCCTAAAAGTCCAAATCAAATAGCTAAATGATACTTGGTAGGACCATCTTAAAAGAATTCCCTATGTCAGCCTAGTAGAAACCCATCCGGGGCCCTTAAACCTTTTTAAAGGCAACATTCCTGTGTCAGCAGTGATGGCATTCATGGTAAACGCTGCAGATGTCGAAATTACCTTTAACTGTCAAGTGTGCTACAACGCAGGCTCGATTTGAATCCTGGCCTAAGTATATGACAGTTCCTGTTTTCCTCTGAGGAATGTACACAAACATTCCATACAGCTAATGGCCAACAGAACATTAGACCTTCCTTAAAGGGTCTCCAAAAAAAACTCACATGCTATGACATCAAAGCGTTTCCAATGGCTGCCACTGTATAAGGTACATGTCCACCTGTTGAAGTAAAGCCCTTTAGTGTGATGATAAAGCCATGTCTGCTGGTACTTGTACACCCTAGTGTCCTTATAAATGTCCTTAGTGGAATCCTGTCCGTGTCCCACTGTCTCAGGTCAGCACAATAAATGGTCAGTGATCTCAACAGCCGAGACAGAGCCATTGCGCTTACACTATATCCCAAGGAAATCTGAGTGAGGAAGGCTTTGGCCTACTTTTCTAACAAGAAACACATTATCTATTAACATGACCTTTCCTTTTTTTACTTTCTGTTTTTTACTCAAGTTTCTTTGTATCAAGCTGTGCCCTAAAACCCTGCTTTCTGAAGACCGTCACCATCGTGGCTGGTCTGGTGCAGCTGGTTAGTCAGACATGCCTTAAAGGGTGTCCTAATGCCTCTGACATGTCTGCTGGTGATTACACGTCCATGTCCTTACAGTGTCTTCACAGGAATCTTGTCCCACGGTCTTGTCTTGTCCTTATATAACAGGAATCCTGTCCCACAGTCACAGTAAGGTCTCCATATAATAGCTAATGTTCTCAATAATAACCAAGCCAGAGGCGCAGGGCTAACACTTATCACATTCCAAGAAAACCTGAGTAGTTAGAGGAAGTGGTCGGCCTACTTTCTCACCAAGAACATTCGCATTACATTTTCTACTTCCTTTCTTCGTTTTGTATTAGTGTCAAGCTGTGCCCTAAAACACTGGTACCTGTCACGCCCTGGCCTTAGTATTCTGTGTTTTCTTTATTATGTTGGTTAGGCCAGGGTGTGACATGGGTGATTTATGTGTTTTGTCTTCTCTAGGGGTTTTGTAGTCTATGGGGTTGTGTTCAGTTGAGTGTTCTAGGTAAGTCTATGGTTGCCTGGAGTGATTCTCAATCAGAGGCAGGTGTTTATCGTTGTCTCTGATTGGGAACCATATTTAGGCAGCCATATTCTTTAGGTATCTTGTGGGTGATTGTTTCCTGTCTCTGTGTTCTCTGCACCAGTTAGGACTGTTTCGGTTTTGCCACGTTTTCTTATTTTGTATTTGTATAGTGTTTACGTTTTCGTCTTTATTAAAGATGCTTAACAATAACCACGCTGCATTTTGGTCCTCCTCTCCTTCCCAGGAATAAAACCGTTACAGTACCTCCCGCTACTCAAGGAAAACAGCGTCAGGTGTGAGCCTACTCACTGTAGAGAAGCATCAGGTGTGGTTGTGTGCAAGTACCAATCAGAATGCTGGAATTGGCACCTCCCACAAGGTATAGAAAGCCTGCATTTGGGTTGCTCTGATGGAAGATCTCACTCAATGTCTAAACCGGCAAGGAGGCACATGCCTATGGCCAAGTTTCCACCAGTGATGTTCTACACTTTTAGAACAAAATGTGCTATCTAGAACCTAAAGGGTTCTACGATTGTCTCCATAGGAGAAACCATTGAATAACCCTTTTTGCTTCCAGTTAAAACCCTTCTGAGTTTTATGTAGATCGCTTTCCTACATGGAACCCAAAATAGTTCTACCTGGAACCAAAAAGGATTCTCCTATGGGGACAGCTGAAGAACCCTTTTTTCTAAGAGATGCTTGCAGTCAGTGATTTCATATCGTGGACAAATGTGGCAACATTGAGATTCTTGCGGCGAACCGATATCATGGACATATGTCCCACCATCGAGTTCCTGACATTAATGGATATCGTGGACAATGTCCCAACATCCAGATTATGACCTGGCATGAAAAATAAAACTCCCTGCACCACTTAAACCCTCAATTTATTTGATATAGCAAGGAAACCAGTATTATAAAATAAAGCGATTGAATTAGTTAAATGAAGGGATAATGGAGAAAGCTATACACCCCTACATTTATTTATAATTTACAACCAGAGCCATTAGCTGATTACTGAAGAGGCATTTGTTATTGAAGTTGTGGCGTGGCATGCATCGACATGTTCAGATAATGATCCGTCTTCCCGTTATTGCCACGGAGTCGACTTGGGCCTTAACACTTGGGCCTTAACACTTGGGCCTTAACACTTGGAAATGAAGTGAGCAGGGCTAGCTTTCCCGAAGCCTTCGTAGCTCAAGTTGAATGGAATTTCTTTGCACAACCATGCTGCACAGCCAAAAAAATAGGAAATAAATCCAGGTTTGATAAACTGGATAACAATAAACTAATTTTGTGTAAAAGGAACTAGATAGGTAGGATGTTAATGTAATCACCTTGTTGCAGGAGAACGTCCCTGCAATACAGGAAATGCAAAACCTGTACTGTATTTGAGGTTTAGAATGGCTTCTGAAGTTTGTAATTTCCTCTTTGAAATTTCAGACTTGTCCATTAATTATAATCCACATGATAAATCACACTGGATTATTTTCATGCTGTAGCAAACTGTCTGAAATTAAGATTCTACATCTGTACGAAGCTTTTGTGGTCATTTAAAATCTGCTTTACACACTGTAAGAGTTAGTCATTAGTCCACACTTGAGTGGCTCACATATTGATTGGCAGCAAACTGACATAGAACCCACAGGTGAAAACTGAAGAAGTCTGATGTCACCTGCTTTGCATTTGGCACATTTGGAAGATTAATTGGATTTCTCTCTGAATGCTTTGGTGGGTGCTGGCAGGGCAGGCGTTCAGTAAGACAGAACATTGTGCAATGTTTAATTCAATGGAAGCGGTACTGTGATTATGGTGGCCCAGAGGGTGACTGTGTATGGTGTGCTGCACGACTTGAGATTTCAAATGGTGAGACCCATAATGATCAGGCCACACCTCGCCATACCCACCAGACGGGAGAAAGCATACTTCAAAGGCTTTTGAAGAACAGTGAGCATCGTTTTGGGGAAACGTGTCGTTCAGTAGAAACCGTCACGGAATATAGCAAACGTTGAACCCAACTGAAAGCACGCCTGGAGTCTGTTTATCTGTTTCCTGCACTAACGAGACATGAGGGAAACCAAACCTGTTAAAGATATGGCTGACTACTGCCCCCTTTGGAGAAATTGCGTGGCCATAGTAAACTGAAAAAAGATCTGTCAAAAATTGCTAATATATGCATATAATAATTATTATTGGATAGAAAACACTCTAAAGCTTCTAAAACCGTTGGAATTATGTCTGTAAGTATAGCAGAACTCACAGGGCAGGCATTCTTCCAAACTAGTTTTGTGGTCATGAAAGTTGGGGCAACTTTGACGTCATCGCCCCCACCCTTCCCAACCAGCTATGGATCTGGGGACACTTTCTATGTCTTCCACTAGATGTCCTCATTCAGTAGAGAGTTTAATCGTTCAAATCCCGCGAGAATTGGCTCTATGGGAGTGAATTGAGTGAGTGCCGCGAGAAAATACCTGTGCGTTAGGGCGCGAATTGGTCCCAGCCATTCCTTTGTTCCAGCACTCCGGAGAAGGACAAACAATGACTGGTTGAATAGAAAATTGTTTTCTATGTTTATAACATCCTAAAGCTTGGTTCTGCACTTAGTTTGACCTGTTTAGTCGACTTTTCCGGACCAGAGGACATTTTGGGTGCATTTCAGCTGATGTTATTAGCAGTAGCTAATACAAAGACGCAAGACTTGAAACCAAACGATGTTTTGGGTAAGTATGAACCCTTCCAGTATATTCTGAACGAAGACCATCAAAGGTAAGGGAATATTTATGCCGAAATCTGTGTTTCTGTTGACTCCAACATAGCGGAGAAATGTTGCTTATATCTGAGCGCCGTCTCAGAATATTGAATAGTGAGCGATTTCAGTAACGTTAAAAATAAATGTAACAAAGCGATTGCATTAAGAAGCAGTGTATCTTTCTAACTCTATGTAGAACATGTATATTTAGTCAAAGTTTATGATGTCTATTTACGTTATCTTGCGGCGCTACTGATATTTTCTGCAGACATTTTTGAGTATTTTCTGAACATGAATTCAATGTAAATGGACATTTATGGATATAAATGGCATATTATTGAGAAAAAATAATGTACTGTGTAACATGTCCTATTACTGTCATCTGATGAAGATTTTCAAAAGTTTAGTGAATGATTTATTTTTTAATCCTGCTTTTATAATTTTATATTTTCTGGGACAAAATGGCTGCCTCTTGTCTTGGTTTCGGTGGTGGTCTAATATAAATATGTGGTGTGTTTTCGCCGTAAAACATTTAAAAAATCTGACATGCTGGGTAGATGAACAAGGTGTTTATCTTTCATTTGAGGTATTGGACTTGTTAATGTGTGGAGGTTAAATATTTCTAAGAATATTTTTGCGTTCCATGCGCCACAGTTGGAGCTGAACGGGGGGGTGTGGCGTTCCCCGAGGGGAACCCCTGGCGTCAACAAGTTTTAAGGCCTGGTTGTGTAATGGAGGGACAGAGGAACAATACACCTCACTGTGGATGACCAGCTCTCCCAGACATTCAGCAGGAATTCACCTCCAAACACTTAATGGGGCTTCTGCAGATTCCAGACCAATAAACACACAATGCAAGCAAAAATACGACAATACCAAAAGCACGTAAACTAGACTAAGGAGAATTTAGTTGCATTGTTCACGGCACAAACAGGCATCCAAACTGGCATCCAACTATAACTGAGTTGAGCTTGATGCCAAGTAGAGGAATTGACCTTCTCCCCAATAGCTACAGTAATTTGAAACAGACTGCATCAGTATGGAAGTTAACAAACCATTTTGTTGCAAAACAACATTTATAAATAGATATAAATGCTGTAAGAATGACATAATGGTGATTTAAGAATGACATAATAAAGGTGATTTAATAATAAAGGTGGTGTAAAAATGACATAATAAATGTGGTGTAAAAATGACATAATAAAGGTGATTTAATAATAAAGGTAGTGTAAAAATGACATAATAAATCTGGTGTAAAAATGACATAATAAAGGTGATTTAATAATAAAGGTGGTGTAAAAATGACATAATAAATGTGGTGTAAAAATGACATAATAAATGTGGTGTAAAAATGACATAATAAAGGTGGTGTAAAAATGACATAATAAAGGTGATTTAAGAAAGACACAATAAAGGTGATTTAAGAATGACACAATAAAGGTGATTTAAGAATGACATAAAGGTGATTTAAGAATGACATAAAGGTGATGTAAGAATGACATAATAAAGGTGATTTAATAATAAAGGTGGTGTAAAAATGACATAATAAATGTGCTGTAAGAATTACATAAAGGTGATTTAATAATGACATGAAATGGGCTGTAAGAATTACATAAAGGTGATTTAAGAATGACAAAATAAAGGTTCTGTAAGAATGACATAATAAAGGTGCTGTAAGAATGACATATTAAAGGTGCTGTAAGAATGACAAAGTTTCTATAAGAATGACATAATAAAGGTGCTATAAGAATGACATAATAAAGGTGATTTAAGAATTACATAATAAAGGTTTTGTAAGAATGACATAATAAAGGTGCTGTAAGAATGACATATTAAAGGTGCTGTAAGAATGACAAAGTTTCTATAAGAATGACATAATAAAGGTGCTATAAGAATGACATAATAAAGGTGATTTAAGAATGACATAATAAAGGTTTTGTAAGAATGACATAATAAAGGTGCTGTAAGAATGACATATTAAAGGTGCTGTAAGAATGACAAAGTTTCTATAAGAATGACATAATAAAGGTGCTATAAGAATGACATCTTAAAGGTTCTGTAAGAATTACATAATAAAGGTGTTATGAGAATGACATAAGGGTGCTATAAGAATTACATAATAAAGGTGCTGTAAGAATGACAAAGTTTCTGTAAGAATGACATAATAAAGGTGCTGTAAGTAGGATATAATAAAGGTGATTTAATAATGACATAATAAAGGTGCTGTAAGAATGACATATTGAAGGTGATTTAAGAATTAAATAATAAAGGTGATTTAAGAATTAAATAATAAAGGTGATTTAAGAATTAAATAATAAAGGTGATTTAAGAATTTAATAATAAAGGTGATTTAATAATGACAAAAATAAAGGTGATTTAATAATGACATATGAAATGGGCTGTAAGAATTACATAAAGGTGATTTAAGAATGACAAAATAAAGGTTCTGTAAGAATGACATAATAAAGGTGCTATAAGAATGACATATTAAAGGTTCTGTAAGAATTACATAAAGGTGATTTAAGAATGACAAAATAAAGGTTCTGTAAGAATGACATAATAAAGGTGCTGTAAGAATTACATAATAAAGGTGCTGTAAGAATGACAAAGTTTCTATAAGAATTACATAATAAAGGTGCTATAAGAATGTCATAATAAAGGTCAATTTAATAATGACACAATAAAGGTGATATAAGAATGACATAATAAAGGTAATGTAATAATGACATAATAAAGGTGCTGTAAGAATGTAATAATAAAGGTGATATAATAATGACATAATAAAGGTGCTGTAAGAATGACGTAATAAAGGTGCTGTAAGAATGACATAATACAGGTGCTGTAAGAATGGCATACAGGTTCTGTAAGAATTATATAATAAAGGTGCTATAAGAATGACATATTAAAGGTTCTGTAAGAATTACATAATAAAGGTGCTATAAGAATGGCATATTAATGGTGCTGTAAGAATGACATATTAAAGGTGCTATGAGAATGACATAATAAAGGTGCTATAAGAATTACATAATAAATGTGCTGTAAGATTGACATATTACAGGTGCTGTAAGAATGACAAAGTTTCTGTAAGAATTACATAATAAAGGTGCTGTAAGAATGACATATTAAAGGTGCTGTAAGAATGTCAAAATAAAGGTCAATTTAATAATGACATAATAAAGGTGATTTAAGAATGACATAAAGGTGATATAACAATGACATAATAAAGGTGCTGTAAGAATGTCATAATAAAGGTCAATTTAGTAATGACATAATAAAGGTGATTTAAGAATGACATAAAGGTGTTATAATAATGACATATTAAAGGTGCTGTAAGAATGAGATAATAAAGGTGCTATAAGAATGACATAATAAAGGTGATTTAAGAATGACATAATAAAGGTTCTGTAAGAATGACATAATAAAGGTGCTGTAAGAATGACATATTAAAGGTGCTATAAGAATGACATATTAAAGGTTCTGTAAGAATTACATAATAAAGGTGCTGTAAGAATGACATATTAAAGGTGTTATGAGAATGACATAAGGGTGCTATAAGAATTACATAATAAAGGTGCTGTAAGAATGACATAATAAAGGTGCTGGAAGTAGGATATAATAAAGGTGATTTAATAATGACATAATAAAGGTGCTGTAAGAATGACATATTGAAGGTGATTTAAGAATTAAATAATAAAGGTGATCTAAGAATTAAATAATAAAGGTGATTTAAGAATTAAATAATAAAGGTGATTTAATAATGACAAAAATAAAGGTGATTTAATAATGACATAATAAGGGTGATTTAGGAATGACAAAAATAAAGATGATTTAATAATGACATAATAAAGGTGATTTAGGAATAACAAAAATAAAGGTGATTTAATAATGACATAATAAGGGTGATTTAGGAATAACAAAAATAAAGGTGATTTAATAATGACAAAATAAAGGTGATTTAGGAATGACAAAAATAAAGGTGATTTAATAATGACATAATAAAGATGATGTAAGAATGTCAATAATAGATAGTGTCTTACTGTCTCTATAATGTTGATGCTGTTATTGTGTGTAATTACCCTTCATTGTGATTTGTGTGCAGCCCAGGAAGAGTGTCTACTGCTGAAGGGGATCTGAACAAACACATGTTAGAGAAAGGCATGTAAGACCTCACTACTGGACTAACCTCGATTTCCTTTCAGTCTTCTCAACCATTCTGGTGCACTTGCCTTTCCAATTTCCATCAGTGGGATAAAATGTGCAGGAAAGATTCTTAAAATACCATTTACCACATTAGGCACACAGGGAGCCTGGAATCAACCATTGCCCTAATCACAGCCTCCATCAGAGAATGGAGAGAGGAAAATGAAGTGGAGAGCAGTAATGTGAGGATACGTTTGAAGTTGCTCTGATTGAATCCTCTGGTCAAAGACCCAGACAGCTTTTCTGTGAATCAATCAGAGGCTACATTACAGAACCGACCCAGGCCCACGTTTCATCTAATGCCTGCTGTGATAATGGTGTAATTTCCAGGGTTACAAACGAGTAGTTGGAATATGTATAGCTTTTAACAGCTCAAAATATAGAAAACAAATAGAATGAATTGGATCAGGAGAGGCATGGCCGGCTGGTATGAATTTATTACAATCCCGCTTTGATGGAAGGGTGTAATATTTTATTTAATGTAGATTTAGTGGAGTTATTTGAGTTCCAACGCCTGACATTCTATTGATTCTACAACGGGTTGATCAAAACAAGCATTGTGATTGGTTGAGACACGTTCTAAGCTTCCCTGCTAATACAATTTTCCACGGGTATGACGCAGAAGTACTTGTTTAATGTTCTATTTTAAGTATCACTACGCTGGTCTTGATACCATGGAAAACGACAAGCGAAAAGCCATAAAGCTTTTATTAAACACATGATATCCCGTCCAATAGAAGGAACAGCCAACATGCTTGACTAGCAACCCTAGTTATGTGTGTCAGGATATCCTCGTGGAAGGATGATATAGTATAAATACATTTATCAAAATAAAGTTTCATGAAAATTGTCATACATTTGTTGTATGTTGATAATCCTTTGTAGGGTTATAGGCTTTGCCTTGTATCTATGACCGCAGCACAGCCATGCTAAAAAAGTCACAACACATGCCCTCTCGTGTACAATTGCTTTTGAGAACTATTCCATAAAATATTTGTAGTTGGGTG
This sequence comes from Oncorhynchus mykiss, assembly GCF_057628025.1. Lineage (NCBI taxonomy): Eukaryota > Metazoa > Chordata > Actinopteri > Salmoniformes > Salmonidae > Oncorhynchus > Oncorhynchus mykiss. Next base: position 68,869,660 of record NC_143034.1, on the reverse strand, counting down.
TTTTGGGGTGTAATGTTCAGTGTTTTACTTTGGGATCATGTATTTTCATACTATCTTGGTTGTGACAGACACAGAGAGCGAGATAGACACAGAGAGAGAGGGAGACGAAGGGAGAGAGGGAGACGACGGGAGAGAGGGAGACAAAGAGAGAGAGGGAGACAAAGAGAGAGAGGGAGACAAAGAGAGAGAGGGAGACAAAGAGAGAGAGGGAGAAACAGAGAGAGAGAGAGGGAGAAACAGAGAGAGAGAGAGGGAGAAACAGAGAGAGAGAGAGGGAGTCAGAGAGAGAGGGAGACAGAGAGGGAGACAGACACACACAGAGAGAGGGAGACAGACACACAGAGAGAGGGAGACAGACACACAGAGAGAGAGGGAGACAGACACACAGAGAGAGAGAGAGGGAGACAGACACATAGAGAGAGAGGGAGACAGACAAAGAGAGAGAGAGGGAGACAGACAAAGAGAGAGGGAGACAGACGGAGAAATAGACAAAGAGAGAGGGAGACACAGAGAGAGAGGGAGACACAGAGAGAGACGGAGACAGAGAGAGAGGGAGACAAAGAGAGAGGGAGACAGACAACCAGAGAGTGAGATGAAGAGAGAGAGGGAGACAGACACAGATAGAAAGAGGGAGACAAAGAGAGAGGGAGACAAAGAGAGAGGGTGACAGACAACGTGAGAGTGAGATGGAGAGAGGGAGAGGGAGAGGGAGAGGGAGGGAGAGAGAGAGAGAGAGAGAGAGAGAGAGAGAGAGAGAGAGAGAGAGAGAGAGAGAGAGACAGAGAGAGAGGATTTGGAGAGCAAAAAGTGTGTTAAGAAAGACAAGGGTCCTAGCTGGCACTACCTGAATCCCATCAGTTTAGGAATAATGGGAACATTGTGGAGAGCAGGTTCCTTGCTGTTTTCCATCGATTGCACTCTGAACAAGATGTGCTTACACTCATTGCTCCCAACTAATATGAGTGGCCTTTGATAAACCCATTGAATTAGAAATTATATTGTACAGTGACACACAGACACTCACAATCACACACTAAATCACACATCTCCTGTCCCTTGTGGCCATAGCTTTGTGAGACATTAGCCTGGCATGAAGCTAATCAACAGCTGGGGTCAACTGTATTTTTAGCCTGGCATGATGCTAATCAACAGCTGTGGTCTACTGTATTTGTAGCCTGGCATGAAGCTAATCAACAGCTGGGGTCTACTGTATTTGTAGCCTGGCATGTTGCTAGTCAACAGCTGGGTTGTACTATATTTGCAGCCTGGCATGATGCTAATCAAAGGTGGGGTTTACTGTATTTACCAGATTAATACTAAGTGTGTGTGAGCCTGGCATATTTGTGAAGAGAGAGAGAAAGAGAGAGAGAGAGAGAGAGACAGACAGACACAGATAGAAAGAGGAGAGAGAGAGAGAGAGAGACCTGTTGCCACAAGAAAAGGGCAACCAGTGAAGAACAAACACCATTGTAAATACAGCCCATATTTATGCTTATTTATTTGACCTTGTGTTCTTTAACCATTTGTACAGTGTTACAACACTGTATGTATATATATATATATATGTATAATATGACATTTGTAATGCCTTTATTGTTTTGAAATTTCTGTATGTGTAATGTTTACTGTTCATTTTTATTGTTTATTTCACTTTTGTATATTATCTACCTCACTTGCTTTGGCAATGTTAACACATGTTTCCCATACCAATAAAGCCCCTTGAATTGAATTATATCCTCTGTGTACAATGTAAAACACCAAATAATGCACCAAATAATGCATGCAGAGCAGAATTAGGCCGACACCCTCTAATTATCCAAATCCAGAAAAGAGCTGTTAAATTCTACATCCACCTATAGCGATTCCCAAACCTTCCATAACAAAGCCATCCCCTACAGAGAAATTAATCTGGAGAAGAGCCCCCTAAGCAAGCTGGTCCTGTGACTCTGTTCACAAACACAAACAGACCCCACAGAGTCCCAGGACAGCAACGCAATTTCACCAAATCAAATCATGAGAAAACAAAAGGATAATTACTTGACACATTGGAAAGAATATACAGAAAAACAGAGCAAACTAGAATGCTATTTGGCCCTAAACAGAGAGTACACAGTGCAGAATACCTGACCACTGTGACTGACCCAACATTAAGAAAATCTTTGACTATATACAGACTCAGTGAGCATAGTGTCATGTATTGTCATGTTGTGTCTTGTTTCTGTCCTTTCCCTTCACCCTGTCTCCCTCTGCTGGTCGTTATTAGGTTACCTTTTCTCCCCCTCTTTCCCCCAGCTGTTCCTTGTCTCCTCCTAACTACCTCGTCACCCCTTTTCCCACCTGTTCCCTTTTTCCCTCTGATTAGTCCTCTATATCTCTCTCTGTTTTTGTTCCTGTCTTTGTCGGATTCTTGTTTGTGTTTTTCATGCCTGAACCAGACTATCGTCATGTTTGCTGCAACCTTGTCCTGTCCTGTCGGAATCTGCCGGTCCATCTGAGTCTACCTATGTTTTGTTATTAAAGAAGTTCTGTTCACGTTAATTCGCTTTTGGGTCCTCATTCACGCACCGTGACAGAAGAATCCGACCAAGAATGGACCCAGCGACTTCGGATCCTCTCCACTCAGCCGTCGAGATCCAGGGAGCGATGCTAGGCAGACACGAGCAGGAATTGTCTGCTGCTCGACATGCCGTTGAGACCCTGGCCACCCAAGTCTCCAACCTCACAGAACAGGTTCACCATCTCCGCCTCGATCCACCGGCCACTTCCAGGGCTTTCGAATCTCCGGAGCCCAGAATCAATAACCCGCCGTGTTACTCTGGGGAGCCCACTGAATGCCGCTCGTTCCTCACCCAGTGTGATATTGTGTTTTCTCTCCAGCCCAACACTTACTCCAGGAGCACTGCTCGTGTCGCCTACATCATATCTCTCCTTACTGGACGGGCTCGTGAGTGGGGCACGGCAATCTGGGAGGCAAGGGCTGAGTGTACTAACCAGTATCAGGACTTTAAGGAGGAGATGATACGGGTTTTTGATCGATCTGTTTTTGGGGAGGAGGCTTCCAGGGTCCTGTCTTCCCTATGTCAAGGTAATCGATCCATAACAGACTACTCTATTGAGTTTCGCACTCTTGCTGCCTCCAGTGGCTGGAACGAGCCGGCTTTGCTCGCTCGTTTTCTGGAGGGTCTCCGCGCAGAGGTAAAGGATGAGATTCTCTCCCGGGAGGTTCCTTCCAGCGTGGATTCCTTGATTGAACTCGCTATTCGCATTGAGCGACGGGTTGATCTTCGTCACCGAGCTCGTGGAAAGGAGCTCGCGTTCTCCGTTGCCCCCCTCTCCGCATCACTACCATCTTCCTCTACCGGCTCGGGTGCTGAGCCTATGCAGCTGGGAGGTATCCGCATCTCGACTAAGGAGAGGGAACGGAGAATCACCAACCGCCTCTGTCTCTATTGCGGTTCTGCTGGTCATTTTGTCACTTCATGTCCAGTAAAAGCCAGAGCTCATCAGTAAGCGGAGGGCTACTGGTGAGCGCTACTACTCCTGTCTCTCCTTCAAGATCCTGCACTACCTTGTCGGTCCATCTACGCTGGACCGGTTCGTCAGCTTCCTGCAGTGCCTTAATAGACTCTGGGGCGGAGGGCTGTTTTATGGACGAGACCTGGGCTCGGGAACATAACATTCCTCTCAGACAGTTAAGGGAGCCCACGGCCTTGTTTTACACCTGTTGTTTTGGGCCATCCCTGGCTAGTTTGTCATAATCCTTCTATTAATTGGTCTAGTAATTCTATCCTCTCCTGGAACGTCTCTTGTCATGTGAAATGTTTAATGTCTGCTATCCCTCCTGTTTCCTCTGTCTCTTCTTCACAGGAGGAGCCTGGTGATTTGACAGGGGTGCCGGAGGAATATCACGATCTGCGCACGGTGTTCAGTCGGTCCAGGGCCACCTCTCTTCCTCCACACCGGTCGTATGATTGTAGTATTGGTCTCCTTCCGGGAACCACTCCCCCCCGGGGTAGACTATACTCTCTGTCGGCTCCCGAACGTAAGGCTCTCGAAGATTATTTGTCTGTAGCTCTTGACGCCGGTACCATAGTCCCCTCCTCCTCTCCCGCCGGAGCGGGGTTTTTTTTTGTCAAGAAGAAGGACGGGTCTCTGCGCCCCTGCATAGATTATCGAGGGCTGAATGACATAACAGTGAAGAATCGTTATCCGCTTCCTCTTATGTCTTCAGCCTTCGAGATCCTGCAGGGAGCCAGGTTTTTCACTAAGTTGGACCTTCGTAACGCTTACCATCTCGTGCGCATCAGGGAGGGGGACGAGTGGAAGACGGCGTTTAACACTCCGTTAGGGCACTTTGAATACCGGGTTCTTCCTTTCGGCCTCGCTAACGCTCCAGCTGTCTTTCAGGCATTAGTCAATGATGTCCTGAGAGACATGCTGAACATCTTTGTTTTCGTTTACCTTGACGATATCCTGATTTTTTCACCGTCACTCCAGATTCATGTTCAGCACGTTCGACGTGTCCTCCAGCGCCTCTTAGAGAATTGTCTTTTTGTGAAGGCTGAGAAGTGCACTTTTCATGCGTCCTCCGTCACATTTCTCGGTTCTGTTATTTCCGCTGAAGGCATTAAGATGGATCCCGCTAAGGTCCAAGCTGTCATTGATTGGCCCGTCCCTAAGTCACGTGTCGAGCTGCAGCGCTTTCTCGGCTTCGCGAACTTCTATCGTCGTTTCATCCGTAATTTCGGTCAGGTGGCAGCTCCTCTCACAGCCCTTACTTCTGTCAAGACGTGCTTTAAGTGGTCCGTTTCCGCCCAGGGAGCTTTTGATCTCCTCAAGAATCGTTTTACATCCGCTCCTATCCTTGTTACACCTGACGTCTCTAGACAGTTCGTTGTCGAGGTTGACGCGTCAGAGGTGGGCGTGGGAGCCATTCTTTCTCAGCGCTCCCTCTCTGACGACAAGGTCCACCCATGCGCGTATTTTTCTCATCGCCTGTCGCCGTCGGAACGTAACTATGATGTGGGAAACCGCGAACTGCTCGCCATCCGCTTAGCCCTAGGCGAATGGCGACAGTGGTTGGAGGGGGCGACCGTTCCTTTTGTCGTTTGGACTGACCATAGGAACCTTGAGTACATCCGTTCTGCCAAACGACTTAATGCGCGTCAGGCGCGTTGGGCGCTGTTTTTCGCTCGTTTCGAGTTCGTGATTTCTTATCGTCCGGGCTCTAAGAACACCAAGCCTGATGCTTTATCTCGTCTCTTCAGTTCTTCAGTAGCCTCCACTGACCCCGAGGGGATTCTCCCTGAGGGGCGTGTTGTCGGGTTGACTGTCTGGGGAATTGAGAGGCAGGTAAAGCAAGCACTCACTCACACTCCGTCGCCGCGCGCTTGTCCTAGGAACCTTCTTTTCGTTCCCGTTCCTACTCGTCTGGCCGTTCTTCAGTGGGCTCACTCTGCCAAGTTAGCCGGCCACCCTGGCGTTCGGGGTACGCTTGCTTCCATTCGCCAGCGTTTTTGGTGGCCCACCCGGGAGCATGACACGCGTCGTTTCGTGGCTGCTTGTTCGGTCTGCGCGCAGACTAAGTCCGGTAACTCCCCTCCTGCCGGCCGTCTCAGGCCGCTTCCCATTCCCTCTCGACCGTGGTCTCACATCGCCTTAGATTTTGTCACCGGACTGCCTTCGTCAGCGGGGAAGACTGTTATTCTTACGGTTGTCGACAGGTTCTCTAAGGCGGCTCATTTTATTCCCCTTGCTAAGCTTCCTTCTGCTAAAGAGACGGCACAAATCATCATCGAGAATGTTTTCAGAATTCATGGCCTTCCGTCAGACGTCGTTTCGGACAGAGGTCCGCAATTCACGTCTCAATTTTGGAGGGAGTTTTGCCGTTTGATTGGGGCTTCCGTCAGTCTCTCTTCCGGCTTTCACCCCCAGTCTAACGGTCAAGCAGAACGGGCCAATCAGACTATTGGTCGCATCTTACGCAGTCTTTCTTTTCGCAACCCTGCGTCTTGGTCAGAACAGCTCCTCTGGGCAGAATACGCCCACAACTCGCTTCCTTCGTCTGCGACCGGGCTATCTCCTTTTCAGAGTAGCCTCGGGTACCAGCCTCCGCTGTTCTCATCTCAGTTCGCCGAGTCCAGCGTCCCCTCCGCTCAGGCTTTTGTCCAACGTTGCGAGCGCACCTGGAAGAGGGTCAGGTCTGCACTTTGCCGTTATAGGGCGCAGACTGTGAGAGCTGCTAATAAGCGTAGAACTAAGAGTCCTAGATATTATCGCGGTCAGAGAGTTTGGCTCTCCACTCAGAACCTTCCCCTTAAGACCGCTTCCCGCAAGTTGACCCCGCGGTTCATTGGTCCGTTCCGTATTTCTCGGATCATTAATCCTGTCGCAGTGCGACTTCTTCTTCCGCGATATCTTCGTCGCGTCCACCCGGTCTTCCATGTCTCCTGTGTCAAGCCCGTTCTTCGCGCCCCCGCTCGTCTTCCCCCCCCCCCCATCCTTGTCGAGGGCGCACCCATCTACAGGGTCCGTAGGATTTTGGACATGCGTCCTCGGGGCCGTGGTCATCAGTACCTAGTAGATTGGGAGGGGTACGGTCCTGAGGAGAGGAGTTGGGTTCCCTCTCGGGACGTGCTGGACCGTGCGCTGATCGATGATTTCCTCCGTTGCCGCCAGGTTTCCTCCTCGAGTGCGCCAGGAGGCGCTCGGTGAGTGGGGGGGTACTGTCATGTATTGTCATGTTGTGTCTTGTTTCTGTCCTTTCCCTTCACCCTGTCTCCCTCTGCTGGTCGTTATTAGGTTACCTTTTCTCCCCCTCTTTCCCCCAGCTGTTCCTTGTCTCCTCCTAACTACCTCGTCACCCCTTTTCCCACCTGTTCCCTTTTTCCCTCTGATTAGTCCTCTATATCTCTCTCTGTTTTTGTTCCTGTCTTTGTCGGATTCTTGTTTGTGTTTTTCATGCCTGAACCAGACTATCGTCATGTTTGCTGCAACCTTGTCCTGTCCTGTCGGAATCTGCCGGTCCATCTGAGTCTACCTATGTTTTGTTATTAAAGAAGTTCTGTTCACGTTAATTCGCTTTTGGGTCCTCATTCACGCACCGTGACACATAGCCTTGCTATTGTGAAAGAACGCCGACCAGGCTTTCAAGAGAAGACAAGCTATGTGCACATTAACCACAAAATGAGGTAGAAACTGAGCTGCACCTCTTAACCTCCTGCCAAATGTATGACCATATTAGAAACTCATATTTCAAAGCATTTGAAAACAATCCAATTTTGATAAATTCCCATATATATTGGGTGAAATACGACATTGTACAATCACAGCAGCAATATTTGTGACCTGTTGCCACAAGAAGGGCAACCAGTGAGTAACAAACACCATTGTACATACAAACTATATTTATTTTCCCTTTTGTACTTTGTGCCATTTGCACATCATTACACCACTATATATAGACATAATATGACATATGAAATGTCTTAATTCTTTTGGAACTTTTTTGAATGTAATGTTTACTGTTAATGTTTGATTATTTATTTAACTTTTGTTTATTATCTACTTCACTTGCTTTGGCAACGTTGACATATGTTTCCCATGCCAATAAAGCCCTTAGAGAGAGAGAGAGAGAGAGAGACCTACTGTATGTTTCTGTTTGGTCTTGGTTGTTGCTCTCCTACTGTATGTTTCTGTTTGGTCTTGGTTGTTGCTCTCCTACTGTATGTTTCTGGTTTGGTCTTGGTTGTGGCTCTCCTACTGTATGTTTCTGTTTGGTCTTGGTTGTTGCTCTCCTACTGTATGTGTCTGTGTGGTCTTGGTTGTGGCTCTCCTACTGTATGTTTCTGTTTGGTCTTGGTTGTTGCTCTCCTACTGTATGTTTCTGGTTTGGTCTTGGTTGTGGCTCTCCTACTGTATGTTTCTGTTTGGTATTGGTTGCTGCTCTCCTACTGTATGTGTCTGTATGGTCTTGGTTGCTGCTCTCCTACTGTATGTTTCTGGTTTGGTCTTGGTTGTTGCTCTCCTACTGTATGTTTCTGTTTGATCTTGGTTGTGGCTCTCCTACTGTATGTTTCTGTTTGGTCTTGGTTGTTGCTCTCCTACTGTATGTTTCCTGTTTGGTCTTGGTTGTTGCTCTCCTACTGTATGTTTCTGGTTTGGTCTTGGTTGTGGCTCTCCTACTGTATGTTTCTGTATGGTCTTGATTGTTGCTCTCCTACTGTATGTTTCTGGTTTGGTCTTGGTTGTGGCTCTCCTACTGTATGTTTCTGTTTGGTCTTGGTTGTTGCTCTCCTACTGTATGTGTCTGTATGGTCTTGGTTGTTGCTCTCCTACTGTATGTTTCTGGTTTGGTCTTGGTTGTTGCTCTCCTACTGTATGTTTCTGTTTGATCTTGGTTGTGGCTCTCCTACTGTATGTTTCTGTTTGGTCTTGGTTGTTGCTCTCATACTGTATGTTTCCTGTTTGGTCTTGGTTGTTGCTCTCCTACTGTATGTTTCTGGTTTGGTCTTGGTTGTGGCTTTCCTACTGTATGTTTCTGTATGGTCTTGATTGTTGCTCTCCTACTGTATGTTTCTATTTGGTCTTGGTTGTTGCTCTCCTACTGTATGTTTCCGGTTTGGTCTTGGTTGTTGCTCTCCTACTGTATGTTTCTGGTTTGGTCTTGGTTGTTGCTCGCCTACTGTATGTGTCTGTATGGTCTTGGTTGTTGCTCTCCTACTGTATGTTTCTGGTTTGGTCTCGGCTGTTGCTCTCATACTGTATGTTTCTGGTTTGGTCTCAGGTTGTTGCTCTCCTACTGTATGTTTCTGGTTTGGTCTTGGTTGTGGCTCTCATACTGTATTTTTCTGTATGGTCTTGGTTGTTGCTCTCCTACTGTATGTTTCTGTTTGGTTTTGGTTGTTGCTCTCCTACTGTATGTTTCTGGTTTGGTCTTGGTTGTTGCTCTCCTACTGTATGTTTCTGGTTTGGTCTTGGTTGTTGCTGTCCTACTGTATGTTTCTGGTTTGGTCTTGGTTGTGGCTCTCCTACTGTATGTTTCTGGTTTGGTCTTGGTTGTGGCTCTCCTACTGTATGTTTCTGGTTTGGTCTTAGTTGTTGCTCTCCTACTATATGTTTCTGGTTTGGTCTTGGTTGTGGCTCTCCTACTGTATGTTTCTGGTTTGGTCTTGGTTGTTGCTCTCCTACTGTATGTTTCTGTTTGGCCTTGGTTGTTGCTCTCCTACTGTATGTTTCTGGTTTGGCTTTGGTTGTTGCTCTCCTATTAAATGCTTCTGGTTTGGTATTGTTTGTTTATATTCTACCATATGGTACTGGTTAAGTGTTGCTAAATTACATAGCAGAATACTGGGTACACAATGTGAATGCATCATACTCTTATGTACTAACATGTGGGTCTGACCTTCTCTGTGCATCTGTGTGATGCTTCACAGAGAAGAGGAACAGTAGGTCAATGTGTGTCAGCAATTCACTGTGTGATGCTTCACAGAGAAGGGGAATAGTAGGTCAATGTGTGTCAGCAATTCACTGTGACGTACAAACAAAGATACAGGTCATTGTGGTTGAGCTAGATATGACCTTACTGCTATATCTTCACCTCCTCTCTAGTTTATAGCAGGGTATGCTCATATCATGGAGAATATGACTTTCTGACTCCATCGTCATCCAGGATTTAGACCTTGGAGGCTAATCTTCCTAATTAACCACTTGGGACAGAGGAGTAGAGACAAGAAGGTATTAAAGATACTGAATCGTACACAAGACACTTGATATTTAGAGGACTGGTGTCAGGGAGGTATTAAAGATACTGAATCGTACACAAGACACCTGGGACTTAGAGGAATGGAACCAGGGAGGTCAGACAAACACAGAGTTAAGACAGACGGAGAGACAGACAGACAGAAATATAAACAGGCTGGCAAGTTGCGAGATTTCTATAAACCTGTACAGAAAAATACTTTGGGGAGACCGACATAGAACACATATTCATGATATAAATACTTTACTCGTGCATACAAAATGTGGTAGGTGCTATGTGCAGAAGTCAACCAAACACTTTTCAGCTCTATGCCAACATATTTTTATCCCACAACAAATACGTTAGACTCTCTGCACTCCCCTCTCTACAGCCAAGAGTTGTACGTCAGAGATGCTGACAAAATCAAACTACTAAAATCTTGTATCTAAAAATAGATCACTGATGAGAGCAATTATCTGCAGTGCTAATTGAAATCACAAGTTTCCAATGTGTGAGGGCTGGCTAAGTGAATAAATTGCTATCTATGACAACAGTAGCACTCATATTCGTTATACGTATTATTTAAAATACCAGTAAATTAAGTCTGCCTACCTACTCTTGCCTTATTATTTAAAATACCAGTAAATTAAGTCTGCCTACCTACTCTTGCCTTATTATTTAAAATACCAGTAAATTAAGTCTGCCTACCTACTCTTGCCATATTATTTAAGAGGTTCGTCAGTTTGCAACTGAGCTTAGCGTTTTGAGAAAAACAAAACTATTGCAGATGAAATTGCTACTTTTCATCTCCTTGGCAAGATGAGTTTCCTGTAATGAAATCTAACTAAGGGGACAGATAAAACACCACTGAACTCTCTGGCACTGTCCTGAAACAACACCTGGCCTCTAGTCCCGAGGCACATGTTTAGATCTGAGAGGAGTGGATATATTCCACCTACAGTACCTTATCAGAGGAACATGTGGAGCAACTACCATAGTAGATTAGGACCTAGAGGTAGAGGCCTAGTGAATGTCTCTGAACATTTGCCAACACAATATTTTTGCCTTTTCGTGACATACGGATCAATGTGGATGTGGACATAATGGATCAATGTGCTTTAGTATTTATGTACAGTAGTATTTCTTTGTCTTTTTATGGTGTTTTGAGTAAATATGGTTCTAAGGGTTTATGGATGAAGGTTAAAGTTAGTGTTGATTCTACACTGAGATTGTTGACTTAAAGCCGGCTGCTGACCAACCTCACCTGACCCTGTGTGTACAGTATAGGGAGAGATGGGAACCAAACTGCTGGGTCATGTCAATAATATGCCCAAAGGAGACTTAGTTGGTTAAATTTCTTTAACATTTTAACATGTTCGGAGGAGACTTAGGTTGTGTTGTTAAACTTCTTTAACATGTTCGGAGGAGACTCAGGTTGTGTTGTTAAACTTCTTTAACATGTTCGGAGGAGACTCAGGTTGTGTTGTTAAACTTCTTTAACATGTTCGGAGGAGACTCAGGTTGTGTTGTTAAACTTCTTTAACATGTTCGGAGGAGACTCAGGTTGTGTTGTTAAACTTCTTTAACATGTTCGGAGGAGACTTAGGTTGTGTTGGTTCAACTTCTTTAACATGTTCGGAGGAGACTCAGGTTGTGTTGTTAAACTTCTTTAACATGTTCGGAGGAGACTCAGGTTGTGTTGTTAAACTTCTTTAACATGTTCGGAGGAGACTTAGGTTGTGTTGTTAAACTTCTTTAACATGTTCGGAGGAGACTTAGGTTGTGTTGGTTCAACTTCTTTAACATGTTCGGAGGAGACTCAGGTTGTGTTGTTAAACTTCTTTAACATGTTCGGAGGAGACTCAGGTTGTGTTGTTAAACTTCTTTAACATGTTCGGAGGAGACTCAGGTTGTGTTGTTAAACTTCTTTAACGTGTTCGGAGGAGACTTAGGTTGTGTTGTTAAACTTCTTTAACATGTTCGGAGGAGACTCAGGTTGTGTTGTTAAACTTCTTTAACATGTTCGGAGGAGACTCGGGTTGTGTTGTTAAACTTCTTTAACATGTTCGGAGGAGACTCAGGTTGTGTTGTTAAACTTCTTTAACATGTTCGGAGGAGACTCAGGTTGTGTTGTTAAACTTCTTTAACATGTTCGGAGGAGACTTAGGTTGTGTTGTTAAACTTCTTTAACATGTTCGGAGGAGACTTAGGTTGTGTTGGTTCAACTTCTTTAACATGTCTAGAGAAGACTTAGGTTGTGTTGTTAAACTTCTTTAACATGTTCGGAGGAGACTCAGGTTGTGTTGGTTCAACTTCTTTAACATGTCTAGAGAAGACTTAGGTTGTGTTGTTAAACTTCTTTAACATGTTCGGAGGAGACTCAGGTTGTGTTGGTTCAACTTCTTTAACATGTCTAGAGAAGACTTAGGTTGTGTTGTTAAACTTCTTTAACATGTTCGGAGGAGACTTAGGTTGTGTTGGTTCAACTTCTTTAACATGTGTAGAGAAGACTTAGGTTGTGTTGTTAAACTTCTTTAACATGTTCGGAGGAGACTTAGGTTGTGTTGTTAAACTTCTTTAACATGTTCGGAGGAGACTTAGGTTGTGTTGGTTCAACTTCTTTAACATGTTCGGAGGAGACTTAGGTTGTGTTGGTTCAACTTCTTTAACATGTCTAGAGAAGACTTAGGTTGTGTTGTTAAACTTCTTTAACATGTTCGGAGGAGACTCAGGTTGTGTTGGTTCAACTTCTTTAACATGTCTAGAGAAGACTTAGGTTGTGTTGTTAAACTTCTTTAACATGTTCGGAGGAGACTTAGGTTGTGTTGGTTCAACTTCTTTAACATGTCTAGAGAAGACTTAGGTTGTGTTGTTAAACTTCTTTAACATGTTCGGAGGAGACTTAGGTTGTGTTGTTAAACTTCTTTAACATGTTCGGAGGAGACTTAGGTTGTGTTGGTTCAACTTCTTTAACATGTTCGGAGGAGACTTAGGTTGTGTTGGTTCAACTTCTTTAACATGTCCGGAGGAGACTTAGGCTGTGCTATCTAGTGGATATAAATGAATACAGCTATGTGCTTTTACCACCTGGCTACATTTAACATGCCCAGAGGAGAAGTTCATTTTCATACTGTATAAGATGAATCAATTAAATAATAAATGTAATAAAAGTTCTGTAGAAATCTCCTAAAGCAAAAATATAAACAAATAATACATTATCTGATGCAATTGATTTAGAAAGGGGAAAAAGACGGGCATCTCCCTCATGTTTTCACTGGCAATTGAACCACTTGCTAAAATAATTAGACAGGACCCAAATGTAACAGGTATCGGTATTGGTAAACATTAATTTAAACTAAACTTATTTGCAGATGATCTCCTGATATACCTGACCAATATTGAAAACATAATGCTCCAATTGCTAGAAATATTTGCAGAATAAAACAAAATATCAGGTTATAACATTTACGTGAATAAAAAAAGATGGCAATAGGAAAAATAAAAATAATAATTCACGATCTACAGCAATCCTTTAAGTTGACCACAAACAATATGAAATACTTAGGATAAGTGGCAACAAACAACAAAGATGAAACAGATCTAATTAATGGAATAATCTCACCTTAAATCTTACAGGTGGAAGAACATCTTTAGAATGTTATGGCTGCCAAAGTTTTGTATTTATTTTCAGTAATACCAATAACCCCACCGATGATGTTCTTTAAAAAAGTACACTCTGTCAAAACATACTTTAAATGGGAAAATAACCCAAAGATGTCCAAGGCTTTCACTTGCGACATATAGTTAAATACGCTAAAGAGGAACAATGGGTACATGTTGAAAATGTACATGCTCATCCCCGGAATCATTTTACATGTCTATTTTCAATGGATGAAGCTAAGAACATAAACAACTTCATATTTAAGAACATTGTAATGATATAGAAGAAAAAAAAACATATTTCACAAGAACCAATATCACTCCCTAGAAACGCAACCTTATGGAACTATCCTTGGATAGCTTTTCAGAATTCATTGATAAATTAGCCCACATGAAAAACTAAAGGCATAAAAAACGTAAATTACTTGGTAATTGGAAATACATTCATTTCCATAACAGTTTTAAAAAGCAATTTTGGGTTGACCAATGTAGATACTTTCAAATACATCCAACTTAAAAGTTTTATATCACAAAACTTTGATTTAAAATCTTTTCGATATCAGAGCAATCTTGAGGGAATACTATTTCAGTAGGTAAAGGATATTCATATGAAAGGTAAGCTATACAAAACCTTGCAGAGAGCCTGTACAATTGAACATCTCTCAGAAAAAAATTAACTATTTGAACCACGATTTAAAAATAACTGATATTGGCACAAGATGGAGGGAATGTTGAAACATAACTAAAGAAATGACAGTTAATGAAACAGTGTGCTTACTCCAGTATAAACCAATGTATAGAATGTATTCTACAAGAGAAAACATTCACTAATTCTACAGCACAATGACAGTCATGCCTCAAGTGTAAAACTACTAATGACTCAATAATTCATGCCTCTGGTTACAAAACAGCAAAGTTATTGGTGGAGTTGGAAAGATGGATGTCAGGTATTACAATGTAAATGTACTTTTAATTCATCTGTCTGTATATTTCAATATTTGACATATGAGGGTGCAGTGAGATACCTGATGGGTTGGAGAAAACTATTCTAATCAATTATCTAACCAAAAAAAAAAAAAAAGTTTACTCAAACCGGATCTCAGCCAATCCTCTGTCATCACACAATGGAAAGGTCAAATGCTTTATTTAAAAAATGGAAGCGCGTGGGCGATGGAGAGAAACAAAATGATGCAATTTGAGGCTATGTGGCAGAAAGTGATGTGTCTGGAGATAGGGATGGTGGCTAGCGGGTATGTGATGTAGTGATGTTTGTATGATGTAGTCGTTTGTATGTGTAAGTTTTATATTGTTTATAAAATACAGTACCAGTCAAAAGTTTGGACACACCTACACATTGCAGGGTTTTTATTTATTTTGACTGTTTTCTACATTGTAGAATAATAGTAAAGACATCAAAACTATGAAATAACACATATGGAATCATGTAGTAACTTTATGTAGTAAATTGTTAAACAAATACAATTTTTTAAATCTATTCTAGATTCTTTAAAGTAGCCACCCTTTGCCTTGATTTTCAGCTTTGCACACTCTTGGCATTCTCTCAACCAGCTTTACCTGGAATGCTTTCCAGCAGTCTTAAAGGTGTTCCCACACATGCTGAGCACTTGTTGGCTGCATTTCCTTCACTCTGCAATCCAACTCATCCCAAACCATCTCATTTGGGTTGAGGTGGGGTGATTGTGGAGGCCAGGTCATCTGACGCAGCACTCCAACACTCTCCTTCTTTGGCAAATAGCCATTACACAGCCTGGAGGTGTGTTTTGGGTAATTTTGCTGTTGAAAAACAAATTATCGTTCCACTAAGCGCAAACTCGTTCACCTACTCTGCGTCTGAAAAAGATTTCTCTTTGCTCATTTGAGCTGTTCTTGCCTTAATATAGACCTGGTATTTTACCAAATAGAGCTATCTGATGTATACCACCCCTACCTTGTCACAACACAACTGATTGGCTCAAATGCATTAAGAAGGAAAGAAATTCCACAAATGAACTTTTAACAAGGCACACCTGTTAATTGATATGCACTCCAGGTTACCTCATGAAGCTGGTTGAGAGAATGCCAAGAGTGTGCAAAGCTGTCATCAAGGTAAAGGGTGGCTACTTTGAAGAATCTCAAATATATTTTGATATGTTTAAAAAAAACTGTTTACGACATTATTCCGTATGTGTTATTTCATAGTGTTGATGTCTTCAGTATTATTCTACAATGTAGAAAATACTAAAAATACATGGGTGTGTGTGTCCAAACTTTTGACTGGTACCCTATATATGTTTTTTAAATAAAATAAATGCTTTGCTTTTAGTATTAAGGGTAGCTGAGGTAAGGAGCACGCTTCAAGTGCATTCATTCAGAATCTGACATGAAATGGGAGGGGTCACACACACAATTGAATTAAAAGGGGAAGTTCAGCATTTATGTTAAATGGTTCTTACCCTGAAAGTAGTCTATGGGCCAGGAGAAACTGTAATACACTGCAAACTTCAGGTAACTTTAGCCACCGCTAGCTAAAAATGAATGAGAGCGATAGGGTCAACTGTGCAATTTTGGCCAAATCAACTCAATCATTTGTTTTGACTTTATTTAAAGGTGATTTGACTGTAAAAATAAAAATAACTAAAACATTGCATGTTTGCCGCTGTCACTCCCATTATTTTTTAGGTAGAGGTGGGACCAATCCCACTATCCCATTCTATCAGCAGAATAGTTGTAGCAGGGATTTCTACATGGCCAGTCTTCCTTCAATGGGTTTAAACAGGGTCAGCCTGTACTCTCAAATAATCCACACTCAATCTGCCACTGTGTTTTTGTTTGGGGCGGCCATTTTGTTCAAAGCTCTTCCTCATGTAATTATACCGTCCAGCTATTAATGAGCACAGGAACACAGCATTTTTACAGACGGAACAAAGTGGGGACATTGATTGGCAGGGACAAACGTAGGAAGCGAGGGGCAGCCCTGCACACAAAGTCTCCATCCCTGGAGTAGGAAGAGGAGGGGGGAAGGGTTGAATAGTAGAACGGAACAGTGTCAAGAACACACCTGGTGTGCAGGTACATCCTCTACTCAGACAGGCTGTCGTGGCCACATAACCATAACACTGCTCTGCAAAAGGTCAGATGAGCACATCTAAAGATGAGAGAATAGTATGAACACAACTCCCCCCAGTCCCAAGTCTCTAGCAGCAGTAACAGAGAGAATAGTATGGACACAACTCACCCCCACCCAGTCTCTAGCAGCAGTAACAGAGAGAATAGTATGGACACAACTCCCCCCCCCCCCCCTCAATTGATTGATTTAGAAAGGGGAAAAAGACGGGCATCTCCCTCATGTTTTCACTGGCAATTGAACCACTTGCTAAAATAATTAGACAGGACCCAAAACAGAGAGAATAGTATGGACACAACTCCCCCCCAGTCTCTAGCAGCAGTAACAGAGATAATAGTATGGACACAACCCCCCCCCCCCCTCCCCTCAGTCTCTAGCAGCAGTAACAGAGAGAATAGTATGGACACAACTCCCCCCCCCCCAGTCTCTAGCAGCAGTAACAGAGAGAATAGTATGGACACAACTCCCCCCCTCCCCCTCCCCTCAGTCTCTAGCAGCAGTAACAGAGAGAATAGTATGGACACAACTCCCCCCCAGTCTCTAGCAGCAGTAACAGAGAGAATAGTATGAACACAACTCCCCCCCAGTCCCCAGTCTCTAGCAGCAGTAACAGAGAGAATAGTATGGACACAACCCCCCCCCCCCCCCCCCAGTCTCTAGCAGCAGTAGTAGTAGCAGTAGCACAAGCTGTTGAAACCATACCTACATGAATTAGTAGCACAGACAGATTGTAATCTCTCATCCTTTCAGCATCGTATCCCAGCCTGCACCTGAGCAGTGGACTCATTAGGCTAAGAGTGCTTCCATGGAGAGTTGTCCTGAGGACAGTATAATCACGTGGGGACCTCCTCATAGACAGCACTGTCCATCAGACTGACCACTCCAGGACAAAGCAAACAGAGGGAGGAAAGGAGAGAGAGATCACTAAACAGATGTTTCTGTGTGTTTATATGCATCACATTTTAGGGTTTGTGTGTTTCTGCTTGCATGAGTATATTTGTGTGGGCCTGTTTCCTTGCATGAATGTGTGTGTGTGCATGTGTGTATTTTGTGTATGTGTGTGTGTGACAGAGAAAGAGACAGCTCTGTTAAGTTCCCTAATTCGTGCGTCACACCAACGAGCAGTACCTTCCTAAGTAAACATTGTTCTAAATGTATCACCAAAGGGTCATGAGAAAAAGAAGTAAACCAGAATAGTCTCACTGGGTTATTGTGTCACTGTGTCACCGGGTTAGTTGGAAATAAAACGGAAACTTCGCAGGAAACTTGAAGTTCTTCTACTTGAAGTCTTATTTAGAGATAGATGGCTTTTACGTTTTGGAAAATTGGTTTGTCTTACAAAAATACTAAAAAAGACAGTCCAGAAAATCTATGGTTATATTCTATATTCCATTTTCTCATAATTAGTGTGTGAAAGTTATTCACAAACCCTAAAAAGCACAAACATACTTATTACATATCTTTTCCTATTGAAAACCAACATGAAGCATTAAACCCTGTTTTTACAGCACCATCCCAATGCAGACTTGCATTATATTCTATAGAATGACTAAAAGCACCAAACAAGAAGATTCAGGGATGAATCCAATCCAGGTCAATTTAATCAAACACCTGAAGGTGAATGTGATCTGGAGAACAACAGTAAAGTCAACACTGAGCTAGATGTCAAAGGTACGGGGCTGCTTTCATAAACTCAGTTTCAGCTACAGATGTTGGATCATAATTTGATCGCTCTTTTGTTGCTGAGAATTATTTTCCAATACAGAAGGAAATGCAAACTTTGAGTTTTAAAAAGGCTTCTAAAGGTAGTGATTTCCACTTTGAAATATCTATCTTGATTTGCCCTAACGAAAAATGTGTCAACTCTTACAAAATTATCCATTCATTATAATCCACATTATATTTAAAATGTCCTGTTGCTGCAGGGTTATTTTCCTGCTGCAGCAAACTGGCTCAAATGAAGATCCCATATCTGTAGGATCACCAGACCTTCAGTTAAGAATATCACAGGGCTTAATTTAAAAGGCCAGAACATTATCCCAGTACGTTCGGTAGAGACAGAGACAGCCAGGCTTGGGAGGGAGGGAAGGAGAAAGGTGTCTACTCTACACTGGAAAAGGTTAGGTGGTAATGGGAGAGTACGCCTAGATCTCCCTCTGCAAAAGCACAGAGCAGTAGTGGACAGACTGTTCTCTCATTCCCCTGAACTAGCAGGCAAAGGTGAACAGCTGGCGGTGTGTGTGTGTGTGTGTGTGTGTGTGTGTGTGTGTGTGTGTGTGTCTGTGTCTGTGTGTGTGTCTGTGTGTGTGTCTGTGTCTGTGTGTCTGTGTCTGTGTGTGTGCCATGCAACAATTTCAAATATTTTACTGAGTTATAGTTCATATAACGAAATCAGTTAATTTAAATACATTCATTAGGCCCTAATCTATGGATTTCACATGACTGGCAATACAGATATGCAACTGTTGGTCACAGACACCTTAAAAAAAAGGTAGGGGCGTGAATCAGAAAACCAGTCAGTATCTGGTGTGACCACCATTTGCGTCATGCAGCACGACACATCTCCTTGGCACAGAGTTGATCAGGCTGTGGAATGTGGCCTGTGGAATGTTGTCCCACTCCTCTTTAATGGCTGTGTGATGTTGCTGGATATTGGCGGAAAGATGAACCCGCTGCCGTACAGGTCGATCCAGAGCATCCCAAACAATCTCAACGGGTGACATACAGTATCTGGTGAGTAGGCAGGTCATGAAAGAACTGGGACATTTTCAGCTTCCAGGAATTCTGTACAGATCCTTGTGACATGGGGCTGTGCATTATCATGCTGAAACATGTGTTGATGGAGGCAGATGAATGGTACAACAATGTGTCTCAGGATCTCGTCATGGTATTTCTGTGCATTTAAATTGCCATCGATAAAACGCAATTGTGTTTGTTGTCCATAACTTATGCCTGCCCATACCATAGTCCCACCTCTGCCATGGGGCCCTCTGTTCACAACATTGACATCAGCCCCATGACTTGCCTAGTCAAATAAAGGTTAAATAAAAAATAAAATAAAAAGTCAGCAAACTGCTCGCCCACATGACGCCATGGCTGGTCTCATACGATCTCGCCGGTGAAGAAGCCGGATATGGAGGTCGTGGGCTTACGTGGTTACAAATGGTCTGTGGTTATGAATCAGTTGGACGTGCTGCCAAACTCTCTAAACGATGTTGGAGGCGGTTTATGGTAGAGAAATTAACATTAAATTCTCTGGCAACAGTTCTGGTTAACATTTCTGCAGTGAGCACGCCAATTGCACGCTCCCTCAAAACTTGAGACATCTGTCACATTGTGTTGTGACACAAAACTGCATATTTTAGAGTGGCCTTTTATTGTCTCCAGCACAAGGTGTTAATGCTGTTTAATCAGCGTCTTGATATGCCACCCTTGTCAGGTGGATGGATTATCTTGGCATAGGAGAAATGCTCACTAACAGGGATGTAAACAACTTTGTGCACAACATTTGAGATGTAAAGTAGTTTATACATGGGACCAACACTTAACATGTTGTGTTTATATTTTTGTTCAGTATAAATTAAATCAATGATGAGAAAAGAGTAAGATTAATTGATAACTAAAATAGCACTTCAGATGGCACTCTTTTGGTGCAGAGATGTATTATAGGTACTGACAGTGACGATTTTAGCATGTAAATCTTGGTGGGGCAAAAAAAAAAGTGGGATATCTGCCAGCAAAGCCACTACACATAAAACATAGCTGGTATGGCTGACTTGCTTAAACAAATGTGGTTTCTACTAACAATTGAGATGTACAAACTACAGCATAAGGGGGCGACAAGCGTATAAGAGGCAATCCATAATTTCGATTAAGACATTAATGAGCAAGCGACAACGGACGTCCTAGGTGGATCCAGTACGTCCTCCACCGGCACCCAGCATCTCTCCTCTGGACCGTACCCCTCCCAGTCCACGAGGTACTGACAGCAGGTCAGATTATGTGGAAGAGAGAGACAGGGCTCTAAGGAAAGATGCAATGACCTGTCATAGCTCCCTCTCATTTTGCATGGAAAGTGGATTACTTCACAATCTGTATATTGTGAACACAACTGGACACACCTTCTCATTTTCAAGGGATGTGTTCGACAGAACAGGGTTACTAGCAAGCTTAGTCATTAGTAGCTAGCTAGTTACGATGACTAACACGAATCACTAGCTAGCTAGCTGTAGCATGAGTGGAGAGTTGAAGTCATCTGGAGAACCATGTTCCACCTGTCACTTTCCAGTCACTGTCTATTTCTGCTTTATGTTGCAAGTTACTGATGGCCGACTGGACGTAGCTAGCAACTCCTTGTGCATTAGCTAGACCACCAATGTTTGTTAGCAAACCCTTTGTGCACTAGCTAGACCACTAGGAAGCTAGCCACAGTAGCAAATAACAGTAGCCATGAGCTGGCTGCCAATCACTTAGCTTGCTAGTGTCACACCCTGGCCGAGAGGGGCTGGGAATGAACTCAATTTAGTAACATATATAGGACTACACCACCCTAGGTTTACACAAAGAGCATAGGGAGCTGTGAATAATACTCGTAACATAGGCTACACAGGTTCTCTTCGTTTCGGGTTGAGTGGAAGAACATGGATGGTGAGAGGCAGGTCACAGTTCAGTTTATTTTAATTCTCCCATTTATTTCAGTTTCTATAAACCAAGTTATCATTTAGCCATTTGCTTTATCTCAAAAGGAGTGAGCATATAACAAAACAATTAGCACAATCAAACAATGATTAAATCAAAACAAAGACTGCTTTCAATGTAGGTGAAGGGAAAGCATACTAACTTTAATTATAAGGTGCGGCAGGAAGCCTAGTGGTCAGAGCGTTGGGCCAGTAACCAAAAGATCGAATCCCCGAGCTGACAAGTTAAAAATCTGTCATGCTACTCCTGAACAAGGCAGTTAACCCCCTGTTCCTAGGCCATCATTGCAAATAAGAATTTGTTCATAATTGACTTGCCTAGTTAAATAAATAAATAAAAATAATAAACTGGGTGGTTCGAGCCCTGGATGCTGATTGGCTCACAGCCGGGATATATCAGACCATATACCACAGGTATGACAAAACAGGTATTTTTACTGCTCTAATTACATTGGTATCCAGTTTCTAATGTCATTAAGGCACCTATGGCCAATATACCACGGCAAAGGGCTGTATACCCCACCCCCTCGGGCCTTATTGTTTAACTATAACTCATGCCATAATTTCATCCAAGTCCTTCTCTTAGCAAAACCAAGGCATCTAAGGGAGCTCTGCTACAGTTTCAAACAAAATGTCAGGCTCCCTTTCAGAATCCAATTAAGAATCTCTGATTCCATCGCTAGAAGCCAGAACAGAGACAATACCCCTCAGGTACACTGTCACTTTCAAAGAGAATGCCACTAAACTCTTAAATGCCTGTTCCTGTGATGAACGTCAATGGGTTGTTTAAAGCCTTTTCATCTGAACAAGTATCACCTAAATAGGCATTCACGTTTCCTACTCATGTTCTTTCTGTTCGTATCTTTCAGTTGGAATTATTACTCATCTTCGACTAATGACATGTTTCCTGTTGTAATCTGTCCTCTTTCCGTTAGACCTCTTGTTCCTTTCCTACAGACCACCGCGAACTGGATGGGGCGTGCTGGCAGAGACCTTTCAGGGATCAAACAGCTGAAGGGCAATTGGTGTCATAGTACCACCTTCCCCTTTAACTAACAGTAACACCTCAGCTCATTAGCTGGCTTTCATTCTATTTTTACTTCATTTTCTGACAACATGGTTTTTTCAAAGAGAACTAACACGTAGGGCCTCCACCAATAACTGTACAATGTACCTCTGTAGAGCCTAAACCTTTATTTTAGGAATGTTCAGGTTCAATATGTGTGTCTGTTACTTAATAAAGTGACATATACATATAGTATCATATTGTAATATAAACTGTGGAGACAAGCATTTGCAGATATACTTCCTGTAGAATCTGGATATGTATGACATCACTTCCTTTCTGTTCCTTGTCGTGTGACCCCAGGTGAGCGAGGACAGCTCCAACAGAAAGTTCCTGGTGTAGACAAGCCAGATATAGACATTAGAAAATGAACAGGATAATTAGTTGGTCTTAGAACATAAAGATAGCCAACATATCTTCACCAGAAAAATAAGGAAATGCATTGTCAGTTGTTTTTGTCAGTTGTCTTCAATTCATATAGTGCTGTCCTTATGTTAATCTGACATATTGTTTATCAGGTGTCACGCCCTGACCTTAGTTATCTTTGTTTTCTTTATTATTTTGGTTAGGTCAGGGTGTGACAAGGGTGGTTTGTTTAGTTTTTGTATTGTCTAGGTTTTTTTTGTATGTTTATGGCTTTTTTGTAAGTCTAGGTGTTTATATGTCTATGGTTGCCGAGATTGGTTCTCAATCAGAGGCGGCTGTTTATCGTTGTCTCTGATTGGGGACCATATTTAGGTAGCCATATTCCTTGGATAGGTTGTGGCTTCTTATTCTATGTTTAGTTGCCTGTTCTGCACTTCTCATATTAGCGTCACGGTTTGTTTTGTATAGTTTGTTCAGTATGTATGTAGAAGTATGTACGTTTACCACGCTGCGCCTTGGTCTCCTCCATGCAACGACCATGACATCAGGTGAATAAAAATCTGAAGATTTTGTTTTGGTGACTGGTGACAGCAGAAGGCTTTGAGTTGTTTACAACAGTTTCATCTGCCGGATAGCTTTTTGAGTGATTTTTGTGGAGTTTTTTTTTTTTTTAAATGTACAGAAACCAAATAGGTTGCCATTTTCAAGATGTAAGATTTATAATAAGCCCATTGAGTCTGAAAGATTGGAAGGTGAAGTTAAATGAAATACTCTGTTGCCTGGCAACAGTAGCTTACTGCTGGTCCTGCATTACATAAGAGCAAAAAGTATGATGGGGAATGACAGATGAAGAGCTTTAATAGCTTTCCATTATTTTATCAGTCCCTTTGGCTGTAAGTGCTGAGGTGTCGAGGGTGGGACAGATGATGAATCCAACAGTGCTATGTCTGTTATCTCTTCAGCTTGGTAAAGCACATCATTTGCTGGAAAATGTTATATGAACAAGTTGGGTACAACACCTTTGTCACATTAGGAAACATAACTGTATAACTGGTTATAACTGGTTATAACATGATTACAGCTGTTAGGGTGTATTCAGGATTTCAGTTACTGTAGCTTCATATTCCAGGTCAGGCTTCATCCGTGTTACAAAGGTGGATATAGATTGAGTCTGCTCGAGCCGGGCTTCAAACTGCACGTTCATGTGGCAAGTCGAACTCCAAACTTCATTGAGACAATGCTGAAACATCCATCTGTGGGTGAGTCAGTGCACCATTACATTTTTTGCCAAATAATAAATAAATACATTTACTTTGCATGACGTTTCAAATGCACACTGTCATTACTACATGTCAGGTGTTATATGTACTTGAATATGACTATTTTTAACACAAGAACATTTTATTAAAACATTTAACCAGTAGTCTTCCTTAAAAATATGATCTGGAGAATGACACACTCTTAGCAAGAGGGTGGGCATCTAATTTGATTGGTCCACAACTTGCGGCTCAAACACTTAATTCAGGATAAGCGACGTTAGCCAAGCGTTAGCCAGCCCTGTAACCGGTTAATTCTGAAGGATTTGTTGCCATAGAAATGTACCTGTCTAAAAGGTGAGCCACTTTCGTGTCACCGGTTATCCCGAGTTGAACTCTGAGTTGACCAAAGTTAGCTTGCTAACTTCCTGATGTACATTCGTTGTACACCCCTCAGCGCACACTGAAACAAAGACTTTGGGATCGGCAGCTAAGTATGGCTGTCATAAAGAGCTGGAAATTAGACATACACACACACACACAATTACAAAGCCAACGAACACACTGTACTTGCTGACTTTATGTAGGTAGAAATTAGATTTAATGATGGGTACTTTCAGTCTCAGGTTAATGGACAAACAGCAGAATACGACACAGAGAAATAAGTCAAAGGTTACTGTCTAGAACAGGGTATATTCTGAGAGAAGTACACGTACCTGATCAGAAAGAACATCGCTGATGTTTCTCACAGACAGACAGAAATACACACACACACACACACACACACACAATTTAATGCTATCTGCACAGCATCAGATACTTGGGCAGCAACCCTAGTCAACACTAGTCATAGGAGTGATGTCATAACGTCAGCTGTTCAGACAGACTGACCACAGCATCAGGAGTAGTGGGAATCCTGTATCTGCCCATCCCTCTGACCAATCAGAGAGGATACAAAGGACATGGGTCACAGGGGTCCTCTCCCTTCCGCCCACAATCTCTGTACAGCCATCTGCCCACTGCTGCACCATTGCAGGGGCTTGACTGGTACCAGTTCCCTGGTCCTCTCTAACCTCCACTAGCAGAGAGAAACTGGCGAGGCCCCAAACAGATGATACGATGGGATTTAAGCTATTCTCTGTGAGTCAGACTGGGAGGACATAGAGGCCAATGGCCGCACGATCTGGCCACAATGAGAACATGTGAGAAATCGTATGCATTTCAGACATGTGAGGGTTGGTTGACCCATAAAAAAAAACACATTGAGGCAATTGAGCTATCACGAGTAGAAAAAAACTACTGCGATTAGATCATGTTGATCAGCGAAGCCCTAAGGGGAAAGACAAATCAGAGATGCACTACATGAGCAAAGGTGGATACCTGCTTGTCTAACATCTCATTGCCCGCTCGTCGGATGTGGCAGGGGTTGCAAACTATTACAGACTAAAAAGGGAAGCACAGCTGAGAGCTGTCCAGGGACACGAGCCTACCAGATGAGTTTCGAGGCAAGTAACACTGAAACATGCATGAGAGCATCAGCTCTTCTGGAAGACTGTGTGATCACACTCTCCGCAGCTGATGTGAGTAAGACCTTTAAACAGGTCAACATTCACAAGGCCGCAGGGCCAGATGGGTTACCAGGACGTGTACTCTGAGCATGCGCTCAGTGTCTTCAATTATATTTTCAACCTCTCCCTGTCTGAGTCTGTAATACCAATATGTTGCAAGCAGAAAACCATAGTCCCTGTGCCCAAGAACACTAAGATAACCTGCCTAAATGACTACCGACCTGTAGCACTCATGTCTGTAGCCATGAAGTACTTTGAAAGGCTGGTCATGGCTCACATCAACACCATTATCCCATAAACCCTAGACCCAGTCCAATTTGCATACCTCACGAACAGATTCACAGATGATGCAATCTCTATTGCACTCCACACTGCAATATGCTATTCATTGACTACAGCTCAGCGCTCAACACCATAGTGCCCTCATCACTAAGCTAAGGACCCTGGGACTAAACACCTCCCTCTGCAACTGGAACCTGGACCTCCTGATGGGCCGCCCTCAGGTGGTAAGGGTAGGTAACAACACATGCGCCACGCTGATCCTCAACACGGGGGCTCCTCAGGGGTGCATACGCAGTCCCCTCCTGTACTCCCTGTTCACTCATGACTGCACGGCCAGGCACGACTCCAACACCATCATTAAGTTTGCTAATAACACAACAGTTATAGGCCTGATCACCAACAACGATTATAGAGCCTACAGGGAGGAAGTCAGAGACCTGACCTTGTGGTGCAAGGACAACAACTTCTCCCTCAACGTGATCAAGACAAAGGAGATGATGGTGGACTACAGGAAAATGAGGACCGAGCACGCCTCCATTCTCATCGACGGGGCTGTAGTGGAGCAGGTTGAGAGCTTCAAGTTCCTTGGCTTCCACATCACCAAAAAACGAACATGGTCCAAGCACACCAAGACAGTTGTGAAGAGGGCACGACATAACCTATTCCCCCTCAATAGACTGAAAACATTTGGCATGGGTCCTCAGATCCTTAAAATGTTTTACAGCTACACCATCGAGAGCATCCTGACTGGTTACACCACTGCCTGGTATGGCAACTGCTCGGCCTCCGACCGCAAGGCACTTCAGAGGGTAGTGTGTACAGCCCAGTACATCACCAGGGCCAAGCTTCCTGACATCCAGGACCTCTATACCACGCGGTGTCAGAGGAAGGCCCTAAAAATTGTCAAAGACTCCAGCCACCCTAGAGGAAGGCCCTAAAAATTGTCAAAGACTCCAGCCACCCTAGTCATAGACTGTTCTCTCTGCTACCACACAGCGCCAAGTCTAGGTCCAAGAGGCTTCTAAACAGCTTCTACCCCCAAGCCATAAGACTCCTGAACATCTAACCAAATGGCTACCCAGACTATTTGCATTGCCCCTCCCCCCTTTTACACTGCTGCTACTCCCTGTTATTATCTATGCATAGTCACTTTAATAACTCTACCTATATGTACATATTACCTCAATTACCTCGACACCAGTGAACACGCACATTGACTCTGTCCCGGTACCCCCTGTAAATAGCCCCGCTCATGGGCATTAATATAGAGTTGGTCCCCTTCTTGTGTACATTTATACATTATATTATCCAAGAATAGAATCAATGCTTCAATAATCTAGGTAATTCCGTCGTCCGGGTTTGGCCGTCATTCCATCACTCGTCATTTAGGGTATTTGTTGCCTGTTTTGTATGTCATTTTGACATTAATACGTGTCACATATCAGTTTGCAAACAATGTAAAAAAATAAATAAATAGTGAATAAAACTGCATACAAACATGGTCTCTTTTTTGCTTTCTTGAGTGCTTTCTTGAGTGAAGCAGCTCCAAAATGGAGGTGGTTCAGCCTAGCTCAGTGCTTTCTGTGGTAGTGGGGCAGCCAGCGGAAAATACAGAGCATGCTAGGGGTTGGTAATGTTCTGTAGTTGCGCTGTGATTGGCTCAGTGTTCTGTCATTCGTGGGGACACTACATCACTGAAAAATCAACAGGGAGAGCAAGAAAGTTCAAGCCCCTTGGGTGCTGCCATAGATTTACGTTAGAAATGTCCATCGAAGAAGGCTTAAGGTCATTGGCTACAGATATATCTACCAGCTTTGATTGGACTGATCATGTCAACATCATACTTAAAAACAAATTGCTAATACGCTAAACAAGCAGTCATCATCATGAATCAAGTCGACAATCTACTGGCAAATCCTTTTAAATCCTTGTAATATGAAGAGAGATTATAGATAAAAATCATCTATAAAACTCATGCTCATCTGCCATTGGAAATAAACATTACACAACCAGTTGGATATTGCAAATTCCACAATGTGTGGTTTGGAAGGAATCAGTGGCTAACTGCAAGCTTTGCAAAGCAATCACTAGCCTGCTATTCAGTGGAGATGGTATGTGGTCCAAATCTGGGTTAAAGGGTCTCTTTTCCAAGCTTAAAAGGATAAACATTCACATGCAACACCATGGGCCAGAAAAGGTTGAATACATTGACCATGCGGTCAATCCAGCATGACTTCTGCCGCCTTCAAAACAACTGGAAACTCTGAACTGGGAAATATCAGACTTCGTGAGTTCGAGACATCTGGGAACTCTGGAAAATAAAGAGCTCTAAGTGTATGTTGTGTAGTAACATGTTAGTAGCCCACGTGCCTCACCCATATAACTTTGTCCCTTTCCCCCTCATAACTTAGCCTACTGTTCTGACTTGATGATGCACATGTAGCCTATAGCCTGTTTAAGAGAAATGTCATCATCAAATATTGTAAGAGCTTTCATTGTCTCCTTCTATGCCCTCTTAATTTATCCTAGGGTTCTGACTTGGTGTACAGGGAGAATAATGTAAGAACGGCCCGTGTTCTGAATTCTGTCGCTGTACATTTTAAAAAGTGCTGAACAAATAGTTTAGACTATGTCCGTCTTAGCTCACTCATTAATGTATTAATCGAAATTATGGATTGCCTCTTATCTGCTCATCGATACCTTATACCATAGTTTGTACATCTCAATTCTCAGTAGAAAACCACATTTTTTAAGCATATATAAGAGCAGTATAAGAGATCATACAAAATATTTTGCTGTGATACTTATGTGGAGGACGTTAAAGATATTTGTTGGTCTGATGTGACTAATGAGAGCATCCAGATGCTGCACTTGATGAATTTATGAAATTGCTTCTTCCAATTATTGATAAACATGCACCTGTTAAAAACTTCTTACGGCTGGGGGCAGTATTGCGTAGCTTGGATGAATAAGGTGCCCAGAGTAAACTGCCTACTCCTCAGTCCCAGTTGCTAATACATGCATATTATTAGTGGTATTGGATAGAAAACACTCTGACGTTTCTAAAACTGTTTGAATGATGTCTGTCGGTATAACAGAACTCATATGGCAGGCAAAAACCTGAGAAAAATCCAAACAGGAAGTGGGAAATCTGAGGCTTGTAGGTTTTCAACTCAGCCCCTACAGTGGGATATTGCACTTCCTAAGGCTTCCACTAGATGTCAACAGTCTGTAGAAACTTGTTTGAAACTTCTACTGTGAAGTGAGGCCGAATGAGAGGGGAATGAGTCAGTGGGCTGGCAGAGAGCCACGCACTGGTCATGCGCATTTTACATGATAGGTAGCTGCGTTTCTTTGCTTTTCTGAAGACAAAGGAATTCTCTGGTTGGAACGTTATTGAAGATTTATGATAAAAACATCCTAAAGATTGATTCTATACTTCGTTTGACAAGTTTCTACGACCTGTAATATAACTCTTTGAACTTTTCGTCCGACGTTCGGCTAGACCTGAATGTGCGTTTGGATTTGTTTACCAAACGCCCTAACAAAAGAAGCTATTTGGACATAAATGATTAATTGTATTGAACAAATCAAACATTTATTGTGGAACTAGGATTCCTGGGAGTGCATTCTGATGAAGATCATCAAAGGTAAGTGAATCAAATCAAATCAAATCAAATTTTATTTGTCACATACACATGGTTAGCAGATGTTAATGCGAGTGTAGCGAAATGCTTGTGCTTCTAGTTCCGACAATGCAGTAATAACCAACAAGTAATCTAACTAACAATTCCAAAACTACTGTCTTATACACAGTGTAAGGGGATAAAGAATATGTACATAAGGATATATGAATGAGTGATGGTACAGAGCAGCATAGGCAGGATACAGTAGATGGTATCGAGTACAGTATATACATGAGGTGAGTATGTAAACAAAGTGGCATAGTTAAAGTGGCTAGTGATACATGTATTACATAAGGATGCAGTCGATGATATAGAGTACAGTATATACGTATGCATATGAGATGAATAATGTAGGGTAAGTAACATTATATAAGGTAGCATTGTTTAAAGTGGCTAGTGATATATTTACATAATTTCCCATCAATTCCCATTATTAAAGTGGCTGGAGTTGAGTCAGTGTCAGTGTCAGTGTGTTGGCAGCAGCCACTCAATGTTAGTGGTGGCTGTTTAACAGTCTGATGGCCTTGAGATAGAAGCTGTTTTTCAGTCTCTCGGTCCCAGCTTTGATGCACCTGTACTGACCTCGCCTTCTGGATGATAGCGGGGTGAACAGGCAGTGGCTCGGGTGGTTGATGTCCTTGATGATCTTTATGGCCTTCCTGTAACATCGGGTGGTGTAGGTGTCCTGGAGGGCAGGTAGTTTGCCCCCGGTGATGCGTTGTGCAGACCTCATTACCCTCTGGAGAGCCTTACGGTTGTGGGTGGAGCAGTTGCCGTACCAGGCGGTGATACAGCCCGACAGGATGCTCTCGATTGTGCATCTGTAGAGGTTTGTGAGTGCTTTTGGTGACAAACCTAATTTCTTCAGCCTCCTGAGGTTGAAGAGGAGCTGCTGCGCCTTCTTCACGATGCTGTCTGTGTGAGTGGACCAATTCAGTTTGTCTGTGATGTGTATGCCGAGGAACTTAAAACTTGCTACACTCTCCACTACTGTTCCATCGATGTGGATAGGGGGGTGTTCCCTCTGCTGTTTCCTGAAGTCCACAATCATCTCCTTAGTTTTGTTGACGTTGAGTGTGAGGTTATTTTCCTGACACCACACTCCGAGGGCCCTCACCTCCTCCCTGTAGGCCGTCTCGTCGTTGTTGGTAATCAAGCCTACCACTGTTGTGTCGTCCGCAAACTTGATGATTGAGTTGGAGGCGTGCATGGCCACGCAGTCGTGGGTGAACAGGGAGTACAGGAGAGGGCTCAGAACGCACCCTTG
This sequence comes from Oncorhynchus mykiss, assembly GCF_057628025.1. Classification (NCBI taxonomy): domain Eukaryota; kingdom Metazoa; phylum Chordata; class Actinopteri; order Salmoniformes; family Salmonidae; genus Oncorhynchus; species Oncorhynchus mykiss. Next base: position 68,838,949 of record NC_143034.1, on the reverse strand, counting down.
TGGGGCCCCAGTGTTGAGGATCAGCGGGGTGGAGATGTTGTTGCCTACCCTCACCACCTGGGGGCGGCCCGTCAGGAAGTCCAGTACCCAGTTGCACGGGGTTCAGTTTCACGCGAATGCTGCCATCAATCCACGGTTTCTGGTTAGGGAATGTTTTAATCGTTGCTATGGGATCAACATCTAACATTCTAATGAACTCGCACACCGAATCAGCGTATTATTATAATGCTATGTCTGACTAATGTTGACTACCCAATATGTTGGATACTTTTTGGCTTTGTTGGTTCTCTGAGCGCCATACTCAGATTATTGCATGGTTTGCTTTTTCCGTAAAGTTTTTTTAAATCTGACACAGCATTAAGGAGAAGTTTATCTTTATTTACATGTATAACACTTGTATTTTCATCAACATTTATAATTAGTATTTTTGTAAATTGATGTGGCTCTCTGCAATATCACTGCATGTTTTTGGAACTACTGGACATAACGGGCCAATGTATAATGATATTTTTTTACATAAATATGAACTTTATCGAACAAAACATATATGTATTGTGTAGCATGAAGTCATATGAGTGTCATCTGATGAAGATCATCAAAGGTTAGTGATTAATTCTATCTCTATTTCTGTGACTGCACTCTTTTTCTGTGACTTGGTGGTGACCTAACATAATCGTTTGTGGTGCTGTCGCTGTAAAGCCTTTTTGAAATCAGACACTGTGGCTGGATTAACGAGACTTTTATCTTTAAAATGGTGTAAAATACTTGTATGCTTGAGGAATTTTAACTATGAGATTTTTGTTGTTTTGAATTTGGCACCCTGTACTTTCACTGGCTGTTGTCAGATCGATCCCGTTAGCGGGATCTCAGCCCTAAGAAGTTTTAAGAAACTAACTGTTAGAACGGTTAAGGCTCCATGGATTGAGGAGGAATTGAAAAACTGTATGGTTGAAAGAGATGGGGCAACAGGAATGGCTAAGAAGTCTGGCTGTACATCTGATTGGCTTACTTATTGTTAACAATCAATAATGACAAACCTCCTAGCATTGACAACTTAGATGGAAAGCTACTGAGGATGGTAGCTGGTTCTATAGCCACTCCTATCTATCATATTTCTAATCTGAGCCTAGAGGAAAGTCTTTGTCCTCAGACCTGGAGGGAAGCCAAAGTAATTCCGCTACCCAGGAAAGGTAAAGCCTTTACTGGTTCTAACAGCAGGCCTATAAGCTTGCTGCCAGCTCTTAGCAAACTGTTGGCAAAAATTGTGTTTGACCAAATACAATGCTATTTCTCTGTAAACAAATTAACAACAGACTTTCAGCATGCATATAGAGAAGGGCACTCAACATGTACTACACTGACACACATGACTGATGATTGGTTGAAAGAACTTGACAATAAGATGATTGTGGGAGCTGTACTGTTAGATTTCAGTGCAGCCTTTGATATTATTGACCATAACCTGTTGTTGAAAAAACTTAAGTGCTATGGCTTTTCAACCTTTGCCATATCGTGGATTCAGAGCTATCTATCTACTAGAACTCAAATGGTTTTCTTTAATGGAAGCGTCTCTAATGTGAAATATGTAAAGTGTGGTATACCGCAAGGCAGCTCTCTAGGTCCTCTACTCTTTTATATTTTTACCAATGACCTGCCACTGGCATTAAACAAAGCATGTGTGTCCATGTATGCTGATGATTCAACCATATTCCCATCAGCAACCACAGCTAATGAAGTTACTGAAACCCTTAACAAAGAGTTGCAGTCTGTTTTGGAATGGGTGGCCAATAATAAACTGGTCCTGAACATCTCTAAAACTAATAGCATTTTATTTGGTACAAATCATTCCTTAAGTGCTAGACCTCAGCTGAATCTGCTAATGAATGGTGTGGCTGTTGAGCAATTTTAGGAGTTTAAATTACTTGGCGTTACCTTAGATTGTAAACTGTCATGTTCAAAACATATAGATCAAATCAAATCAAGTCAAATTTTATTTGTCACATACACATGGTTAGCAGATGTTAATGTGAGTGTAGCGAAATGCTTGTGCTTCTAGTTCCGACAATGCAGTAATAACCAACAAGTAATCTAGCTAACAATTCCAAAACTACTACCTTATACACACAAGTGTAAGGGGATAAAGAATATGTACATAAAGATATATGAATGAGTGATGGTACAGAGCGGCATAGGCAAGATACAGTAGATGGTATTGAGTGCAGTATATACATATGAGATGAGTATGTAAACAAAGTGGCATAGTTAAAGTGGCTAGTGATACATGTATTACATAAAGATGCAGTAGATGATATAGAGTACAGTATATACATATACATATGAGATGAATAATGTAGGGTATGTAACATTATATTAGGTAGCATTGTTTAAAGTGGCTAGTGATATATTTTACATAATTTCCCATCAATTCCCATTATTAAAGTGGCTGGAGTTGAGTCAGTGTGTTGGCAGCAGCCACTCAATGTTAGTGGTGGCTGTTTAACAGTCTGATGGCGTTGAGATAGAAGCTGTTTTTCAGTCTCTCGGTCCCAGCTTTGATGCACCTGTACTGACCTCGCCTTCTGGATGATAGCGGGGTGAACAGGCAGTGGCTCGGGTGGTTGTTGTCCTTGATGATCTTTATGGCCTTCCTGTGACATCGGGTGGTGTAGGTGTCCTGGAGGGCAGGTAGTTTGCCCCCGGTGATGCGTTGTGCAGACCTCACTACCCTCTGGAGAGCCTTACGGTTGTGGGCGGAGCAGTTGCCGTACCAGGCGGTGATACAGCCCGACAGGATGCTCTCGATTGTGCATCTGTAGAAGTTTGTGAGTGCTTTAGGTGACAAGCCAAATTTCTTCAGCCTCCTGAGGTTGAAGAGGCGCTGCTGCGCCTTCTTCACGATGCTGTCTGTGTGGGTGGATCAATTCATTTTGTCTGTGATGTGTACGCCGAGGAACTTAAAACTTACTACCCTCTCCACTACTGTTCCCTCTGCTGTTTCCTGAAGTCCACAATCATCTCCTTAGTTTTGCTGACGTTGAGTGTGAGGTTATTTTCCTGACACCACACTCCGAGGGCCCTCACCCCCTCCCTGTAGGCCGTCTCATCGTTGTTGGTAATCAAGCCTACCACTGTTGTGTCGTCCGCAAACTTGATGATTGAGTTGGAGGCGTGCGTGGCCACGCAGTCGTGGGTGAACAGGGAGTACAGGAGAGGGCTCAGAACGCACCCTTGTGGGGCCCCAGTGTTGAGGATCAGCGGGGTGGAAATGTTGTTGCCTACCCTCACCACCTGGGGGCGGCCCGTCAGGAAGTCCAGTACCCAGTTGCACAGGGCGGGGTCGAGACCCAGGGTCTCGAGCTTGATGACGAGCTTGGAGGGCACTATGGTGTTAAATGCCGAGCTGTAGTCGATGAACAGCATTCTCACAGGTATTCCTCTTGTCCAGATGGGTTAGGGCAGTGTGCAGTGTGGTTGAGATTGCATCGTCTGTGGACCTATTTGGGCGGTAAGCAAATTGGAGTGGGTCTAGGGTGTCAGGTAGGGTGGAGGTTATATGGTCCTTGACTAGTCTCTCAAAGCACTTCATGATGACGGAAGTGAGTGCTACGGGGCGGTAGTCGTTTAGCTCAGTTACCTCTGCTTTCTTGGGAACAGGAACAATGGTGGCCCTCTTGAAGCATGTGGGAACAACAGACTGGGATAGGGATTGATTGAATATGTCCGTAAACACACCAGCCAGCTGGTCTGCGCATTCTCTGAGGGCGCGGCTGGGGATGCCGTCTGGGCCTGCAGCATTGCGAGGGTTGATAACGTTTAAATGTTTTTCTCACGGCGGCTGCAGTGAAGGAGAGTCTGCATGTTTTAGTTGCAGGCCGTGTCAGTGGCACTGTATTGTCCTCAAAAGCGGGCAAAAAAGTTATTTAATCTGCCTGGGAGCAAGACATTCTGGTCCGTGACTGGGCTGGTTTTCTTTTTGTAATCTGTGATTGACTGTAGACCCTGCCACATACCTCTTGTGTCTGAGCCGTTGAATTGAGATTCTACTTTGTCTCTATACTGACGCTTAGCTTGTTTGATTGCCTTGTGGAGGGAATAGTTACACTGTTTGTATTCGGTCATGTTTCCGGTCACCTTGCCCTGATTAAAAGCAGTGGTTCGGTCTTTCAGTTTCACGCGAATGCTGCCATCAATCCACGGTTTCTGGTTTGGGAATGTTTTAATCGTTGCTATGGGAACGACATCTTCAACGCACGTTCTAATGAACTCGCTCACCGAATCAGCGTATTCGTCAATGTTGTTGTCTGACGCAATACAAAACATATCCCAGTCCACGTGATGGAAGCAGTCTTGGAGTGTGGAATCAGATTGGTCGGACCAGCGTTGAACAGACCTCAGCGCGGGAGCTTCTTGTTTTAGTTTCTGTCTGTAGGCAGGGATCAACAAAATGGAGTCGTGGTCAGCTTTTCCGAAAGGAGGGCGGGGCAGGGCCTTATATGCGTCGCGGAAGTTAGAATAGCAGTGATTCAATGGTTGCAAAGATGGGGAGAGGTCTAGCCGTAATAAAGAGATGCTCTGCTTTTTTGACACCACACTCCAAAAAGCAAGTTCTGCAGGCTCTAGTTTTGTCTAATCTTGATTATTGTCCAATCGTGTGGTCCAGTGCTGCAAGGAAAGACCTAGTTAAACTGCAGCTGGCCCAAAATGGCAGCAGGTACCCTAGTGGTTAGAGCTTTGGACTAGTAACCGAAAGTTTGCAAGATCGAATCCCCGAGCTGACAATGTAAAAATATATTGACCATGCTGTTAACCCACTGTTCCTAGGCCATCATTGAAAATAAGAATTTGTTCTTAACTGGTTTTCCGAGTTAAATAAAGGATAAATAAAAAAGAACAGAGCAGCATGTTTTGCTCTTATTGGTAATCAGAGGGCTAATATTAATACTATGCATGCCAGTCTCTCTTGGGTAAGAGTTGAGCAGAGACTGACTGCATCACTTCTTTGTATAAGAAACAATGTGTTGAAAATCCCAAATTGTTTGCATAGTCAACTTACACACAGCTCTGACACACACTTATCCCACCAGACATGCCACAAGGGGTCTTTTCATAGTACCCAAATCCAAAACAAATTCAAGAAAACGTACAGTATTATTGCATGGAACTTCCTTCCATCCCGTATTGCTCAATTAAATAGCAAACCTGGTTTAAAAAATCAGAAAACGCAACAGCTCGCAGCACAACGCCTCTCCCTTAGTTGACCTAGACAGTTTGTGTGTATGCATTGATGTAGGCTGTTTGCCTTTTTAAAAAATTTATGTAGTTCTGTCCTTGAGCTGTTCTTGTCTATTGATGTTCTTTATTATGTAATTCTGTATTATGTTTCATGTTATGTGTGGACCCCAGGAAGAGTAGCTGCTGCTTTTGCAACAGTTAATGGGGATCCTAAGAAAATACCAAATACCAAATCACCACCACCCTGACCTCAACCCCATCGAACACCTCCGGGATAAATTGAAACGGTGTTGACTGGTGTTTGCTAGCTAGGACTTTGGACAAGCAACCTAATGTTAGCTACAGTTATCTAGTTGCCTAGCTAATCAAAATATCTGTTTGCATTTATTGATTAACATACGCTTCAATACCACAATTTTGCTAGCTATTTACAGTAGCCTAGGTTTGTTCGCAGATACTTCTTATGACTGGCAGCCTGGTACAAGCAGCTGTGTTGTTGCCAAGCATTCGACCAGGTGTTAGAACTCTGAGCTTCGGCTGAAACGGATGTTAGCATTGTCAGAAATGCTACAAAAAGGTAGCACATCATTGGTTCATAATGGACAGAAATTAGAAACTGAGAGAGACCAATCAGAACTGTTGCCCCTTCAAATGTATTCAGTTTGAAAGATAACTTTATGGGAGCTGTAGTCTCTATCTTATCTGACACCTAGATATTGAGCTAGGTCTGATAACCCTAATGGTAACGACCCTGTTAAAAACCTCATCTCCCCCTCCACCCACCCTCCCCTCTTCCTCATACACCTCTACCTCCTCCCCCCTCTTCAAATCCCCGTATACCTCACCCCCCTCTCTACCTTATCCCCCCTTCCTCATGTCCCCCTTTACCTCTCTCCCTCGCTCATCATCCCCCCCCTCTACCCCACCCTCACCTCACCCCCCTCTTCCTAATCCCCCCTCTACCTCTCCCTCACTACCTCTCCCCCCTCTCTACCTCACCCCCCCTATCTCACCCCCCGTCTTCCTAATCCATCCTCTACCTCGTCCCGTCTCTACCTCATCCCCCCTCGCTTCCTCATACCCTCTATACCTAATCCCACCCTTTTCCTCATGCCCCCTCTAACTCATCCCCCCCTACCTCATCCCCCTACCTAGTCCCCTCCACTTCATCCACCCCCCCCCCCCTACCTCATTCCCCCTCTGCTCTCTCTTTGGGTTGGTTTCAATTGGCTTGGCAGTGGCCTTGCAGGGGGCTTCTATCTGTCCCTGGTCTCTGTCTCTCTCTGCCTGTCTGTGAATCTCTTTTATCCTTGTCTCTACTATCAGACTGTTGGCTGTAGATGACAGACAGCAGACAGACAGATCTGTCACCACTGACACTGGGCAGCCTTCTTATCTTCTGTATCTAGAGTATCACCTTGACTTCCCCACACTATCACACTCACCAGTCACATCCATTGTGTAATGACTGCATACACATACACACACCAAAGGCCCTGCTTTGATGGATGAGTCCCACTATTTTTAGCATAGCTAATCAGGCAGTTGTAGGGATGTGGCCTTCATGATAGCTCTGTATTCCTTTACTGTTGTTGGTGTTTTTGGTGTTGTTTGGGGTGGGGTTCATTGTTGAAATGTCAGCCCAAAATCACTCATATTTATTCACGCTCACTAGTATAACATTGCCTTCCATCTTTACCAGTGATACAATATTTTACTGCTAACCTACAAAGCATTACATGGACATGCTCCTACCTATCTCACTGAACTTCCGGCGCCGAGAGAGATGGCCGCCTCGCTTCGCGTTCCTAGGAAACTATGCAGTTTTTTGTATTTTTACGTGTTATTTCTTACATTGGTACCCCAGGTCATCTTAGATTTCATTACATACAGTCGAGAAGAACTACTGAATATAAGAGCAACGTCAACTCACCATCAGTATGACCAGGAATATGACTTTCCCGGAACGGATCCTGTGTTCTGCCTTTCACCCAGGACAACGGATTGGATCCCAGCCTGCGACCTAAAACAAAGACGTCGTAAAAGAGGGAAACGAAGCGGTCTTCTGGTCAGGCTCCGGAGACGGGCACATCGCACACCACTCCCTACCATACTACTCGCCAATGTCCAGTCTCTTGACAATAAGGTTGATGAAATCCGAGCAAGGGTAGCATTCCAGAGGGACATCAGAGACTGTAACGTTCTTTGCATCACGGAAATATAGCTCACTCGAGAGACGCTAACGGAATCGGTGCAGCCAACTGGTTTCTCCACGCATCGCGCCGACAGAAACAAACATCTTTCTGGTAAGAAGAGGAGCGGGGGCGTATGCCTTATGGTTAACGAGACGTGGGGTGGTCACAACAACATACAGGAACTCAAGTCCTTCTGTTCACCTGATTTAGAATTCCTCACAATCAAATGTCGACCGCATTATCTACCAAGGGAATTCTCTTCGATTATAATCACAGCCATATATATTCCCCCCCAAGCAGACACATCGATGGCTCTGAACGAACTATATTTGACTCTTTGCAAACTGGAAACCACATATCCTGAGGCTGCATTCATTGTAGCTGGGGATTTTAACAAGGCTAATCTGAAAACAAGACTCCCTAAATTGTATCAGCATATCGATTGCACAACCAGTGCTGGTAAAACCTTGGATCATTGCTATTCTAACTTCCACGACGCATATAAGGCCCTCCCCCGCCCTCCTTTCAGAAAAGCTGACCACGACTCCATTTTGTTGCTCCCTGCCTACAGACAGAAGCTAAAACAAGAAGCTCCCGCGCTGAGATCTGTTCAACGCTGGTCCGACCAATCTGATTCCACGCTCCAAGACTGCTTCCATCACGTGGACTGGGATATGTTCCACATTGCGGCAAACAACAACATTGACGAATACGCCGATTCGGTGTGCGAGTTCATTAGAACGTGCATTGAAGATGTCGTTCCCATAGCAACGATTAAAACATTCCCAAACCAGAAACCGTGGATTGATGGCAGCATTCGCGTGAAACTGAAAGCGCGAACCACTGCTTTTAATCAGGGCAAAGTGACCGGAAACATGACCGAATACAAACACTGTAACTATTCCCTCCGCAAGGCAATCAAACAAGCTAAGTGTCAGTATAGAGACAAGGTAGAGTTGCAATTCAACGGCTCAGACACAAGAGGTATGTGGCAGGGTCTACAGTCAATCACGGATTACAAAAAGAAAACCAGCCCCGTCATGGACCAGGATGTCTTGCTCCCAGGCAGACTAAATAACTTTTTTGCCCGCTTTGAAGACAATACAGTGCCACTGACACGCCCCGCTAGCAAAACATGCAGACTCTCCTTCACTGCAGCCGACGTGAGTAAAACATTTAAACGTGTTAACCCTCACAAGGCTGCAGGCCCAGACGGCATCCACAGCCGCGCCCTCAGAGCATGCGCAGACCAGCTGGCTGGTGTGTTTACGGACATATTCAATTAATCCTTATCCCAGTCTGCTGTTCCCACATGCTTCAAGAGGGCCACCATTGTTCCTGTTCCCAAGAAAGCTAAGGTAACTGAGCTAAACGACTACCGCCCCGTAGCACTCACTTCCGTCATCATGAAGTGCTTTGAGAGACTATTTAAGGACTATATCACCTCCACCCTACCTGACACCCTAGACCCACTCCAATTTGCTTACCGCCCAAATAGGTCCACAGACGATGCAATCTCAACCACACTGCACACTGCCCTAACCCATTTGGACAAGAGGAATACCTATGTGAGAATGCTGTTCATCGACTACAGCTCAGCATTTAACACCATAGTACCCTCCAAACTCGTCATCAAGCTTGAGACCCTGGGTCTCGACCCGCCCTGTGCAACTGGGTACTGAACTTCCTGACGGGCCGCCCCCAGGTGGTGAGGGTAGGTAACAACATCTCCACCCCGCTGATCCTCAACACTGGGGCCCCACAAGGGTGCGTTCTGAGCCCTCTCTTGTACTCCCTGTTCACCCACGACTGCGTGGCCACGCACGCCTCCAACTCAATCATCAAGTTTGCGGACGACACAACAGTGGTAGGCTTGATTACCAACAACGACGAGACGGCCTACAGGGAGGAGGTAAGGGCCCTCGGAGTGTAGTGTCAGGAAAATAACCTCACACTCAACGTCAACAAAACTAAGGAGATGATTGTGGACTTCAGGAAACAGCAGAGGGAGCACCCCCCTATCCACATCGATGGGACAGTAGTGGAGAGGGTAGTAAGTTTTAAGTTCCTTGGCGTACACATCACAGACAAACTGAATTGGTCCACCGACACAGACAGCATCGTGAAGAAGGCGCAGCAGCGCCTCTTCAACCTCAGGAGGCTGAAGAAATTCGGCTTGTCACCAAAAACACTCACAAACTTCTACAGATGCACAATCAAGAGCATCCTGTCGGGCTGTATCACCGCCTGGTACGGCAACTGCTCCGCCCACAACCGTAAGGCTCTCCAGAGGGTAGTGAGGTCTGCACAATGCATCACCGGGGGCAAACTATCTGCCCTCCAGGACACCTAAACCACCCGATGTCACAGGAAAGCCATAAAGATCATCAAGGACAACACCCACCCGAGCCACTGCCTGTTTACCCCTCTATCATCCAGAAGGCGAGGTCAGTACAGGTGCATCAAAGCTGGGACCGAGAGACTGAAAAACAGCTTCTATCTCAAGGCCATCAGACTGTTAAACAGCTACCACTAACATTGAGTGGCTGCTGCCAACACACTGACTCAACTCCAGCCACTTTAATAATGGGAATTGATGAAAATTGATGTAAAATATATCACTAGCCACTTTAAACAATGCTACTTAATATAATGTTTACATACCCTACATTATTAATCTCATATGTATATACTCTATCATCTACTGCATCTTTATGTAATACATGTATCACTAGCCACTTTAACTATGCCACTTTGTTTACATACTCATCTCATTTGTATATACTGTACTCTATATCATCGACTGTATCCTTATGTAATACATGTATCACTAGCCACTTTAACTATGCCACTTTGTTTACATACTCATCTCATATGTATATACTGTACTCAATACCATCTACTGCATCTTGCCTATGCCGTTCTGTACCATCACTCATTCATATATCTTTATGTACATATTCTTTATCCCTTTACACTTGTGTGTATAAGGTAGTAGTTTTGGAATTGTTAGGTGAGATTACTCGTTGGTTATTACTGCATTGTCGGAACTAGAAGCACAAGCATTTCTCTACACTCACATTAACATCTGCTAACCATGTGTATGTGACAAATACATTGTTTTGATTTGGTCCTGCCGTACATACCTACACGTACGCTATGGTCACAAAACGCAGGCCTCCTTATTGTCTAAGCAAACAGCCTGAGGTAGGACTTTCTCCTATAGAGCTCAATTTGTATGGACTGGTCTGCCTATCCATGTGAGAGACAACCTCAACTTTTAAGTCTTTATTGAAGACTCATCTCTTCAGTAGGTTCTATGGTTCAGTGTACTCTGGCCCAGGGGTGCGAAGGTGAATGGCAAGGTACTGGAGTGACAAACCGCCCTTGCTGTCTCTGCCTGTCCGACTCCCCTCTCTCCACTGGGATTCTCTGCCTCTGACCCAATTATGGGGGCTGAGTCACTGGCTTACTAGTCCTCTCCCATGCTGTCCCCAGGAAGGGTGCGTCACATCGTGCCAGGCTTTTTTTTTGCTGTACTCGAGTGGGTTGAGTGGGTTGAGTCACTGACGTGATCTTGCTGTCCAGTTTTGTGCCCCCTTGGGCTTGTGCGGTGGGCTAGCTTTGTCTCAGGGTAGTATATTGGTGGTCTGTTGATATCCCTCTAGTGGTGTGGAGACTGTGCTTTGGCAAAGTGGGTGGGTGTATATCCTGCCTGTTTGGCCCTTTCTGGGGGGTAACGTCAGACAGGGCCACAGTGTCCCTCAACTCCCCTGTCTCAGCCTCCAGTTTCTATGTGTCGTGGGGCTACAGGGTCAGTCTGTTCTATCTGGTGAAATTCTTCTGTCTTATCTGGTATCAAGTTCCAACGGCTGCGCATGCGGCTGAGGAACCCTGACCTGTTCACTGAACGTGCTACCTTGCCCCAGACCTGCTGTTTTAGGACCCTCTCTCCCTCTCTACCGCACCTGCTGTCTCGATCTCTGAAGGCTCGGCTATGAAAACAACTGACATGTATTCCTGAGATGCTGACCTGTTGCACCCTCTACAACCACTGTTATTATTATTTGACCCTGCTGGTCATCAATGAATATTTGAACATCTTTGAAGAACTATCTGAACCTAATGCCATGTACTCCTATAATCTCCACCCGGCACAGCCAGAAGAGGACTGGCCATCAGAGTCTGGTTCATCTCTATGGTTTCTTCCTAGGTTCCTGCCTTTCTAGAGAGTTTTTCCTAGCCACCGTGCTTCTACATCTGCATAGCTTGCTGTTTCGGGTTTTCGGCTGGGTTTCTGTAAAACAAAATTCAAAAGCCACTTGTACATCTGAGCTATCTTTTTTGCAGATGCATGGTAACAGTTGGATGAGGCTGGGTTTCTGTAAAAGCCCTTTGTGACATCTGCTGATGTAAAAAGGGCTTTAGAAATTGATTTGATTGATACTAACAATCACCTGTCCTCTTCTAGTGAATTTACAGTCTGTTATCATAGGGTCAACAGACATAAATACCACCATGATCACCAGTCTACCTGACCTCTTCTAGTGTATTTACAGTCTGTTATCATAGGGTCAATAGACATAAATGCCCACTACAGACAGACACTAATAACATGTCTACCTCTCCTTCCATCTCCGTACACAATCACTCAATCTCCACCATGAATACTTCCTCTTTCTAACCCTCTACTCATCACAGAACATCTATCGTTCTGAAAAATAAATACTTGTTATCAATTTCCTCTTTTTCCTTTTCTCTCCTTCTCTTTCTATTTGCGTCTGATTATCTTTCCATTATCTCTCTCTTCCTCTTCTCTGTCCTTGTGGAGTGTGATGTGTGTGTGCTTGTTTTACTATCCTAGTGGGTACCAAATAATCCCTACAAGGATAGTAAAACAAGGACAATTCTCCCTCCTGTGGACATTTCCCATATCCCCTGCTATAGCAGGTTGCTATAGGAGCCCACTTAGTTACCTGGGTTCTGATTGCTGTATGTTCTGAGTCTTCACTTAAAAATGTGTGCTTAGTTGTACTAAGAGATACACTGTCCTGTGTGTGTGTACATGTGTGTGCGCATAGATGTGTGAGAAGGCATTATCCCTGGACAGTTATTGGGTGTAAAGTCCTGATCCAGACATGTCTCTGGAGTTATGACAGCTGGTCATGTTCTCAAAGTGTGTCTTTGGTGTACAGAACACCTTGTCTTATTGGTGGGTGTTTGATGCTAGTGTTTTTACTCTCAGTGTTACTCTCAGTGACAGTGTGTGTTATCTCAGTGAGGGTTGTGCATAGTGTTTGGCTGCACTGAGCGTGTATTGAGCCATGTGTTAAGAGTTGTGTTGCTTGGAATGAGTTTTGCAGGTGATGTGAACTGTTTAGCTCAGGTGACTGTTGGTAGTGCAGACTGTAGTTAGAGTTTTGCACATGTGACTCCAGTTGTGCCCACTGTCGTTTAGCAATCGAAAAAAAATGTAATGTAAAGACACAGAAACCAACAGCACCACAGTATTAGCAGACAATGAGAAGAGGCTACCTCTGGCTCAGGGACAGAGAGGGGGAAGGAATAGAATAGAATCCTCTGAGTGTTCTACAGTAGCTCATAGGGATGGTGGGATTACATAAGAACTTACACGTAATTCAACTTTACATACAATATAGTGCTCACATGGACTGAACGTATGTATACGCACGCACGCACGCACGCACACACACACACACACACACACACAGTGTCCTTGGCGCTGTACATGTTACACCTCTGCTCTGCACTCCAACCTCAGTGACTCTGTGTCCTGGCATCGTTTTGTGTGTGTGTGTGTGTGGGTGTGTGTGTGTGTGTGTGTGTGTGTGTGTGTGTGTGTGTGTGTGTGTGTGTGTGTGTGTGTGTGTGTGTGTCCTAAACGGTGACGAGGGAGACATTACCCAGGTGTAACTCAGTCTCACATCCATTAGTCAGACAGACACAGCTTTACTGGAAATACTCATCTGCATTCATGGATGAACCCCTTAATCAAGCTGGAAGGTCCCAGACAAACACACACAGACATAGACACACACAAACAAAAAAACACACACTAGTTTGAAACGGTTGACAATGGGAGGAGATTATCTTTACCAAGGCACCCTTGACTTTTGCTGACGGATGGAAAGAACAGCAAGGAAATGATAGTGTCTCAAAGGCCGACTGACTCTCACAGTCAGTGGGCTTCTTTGTATCGCAGATGAACCTCTCTCTCTCTTTACCTGACCTTTACCATGGACAGGGGACGAACTGGGACCAGAAATCGGCCTTGACATTTCCAACACACCAACCCTTTTCTTTCCCTCAAGACCCCCACACTGGCCTTGTTCCTAGACGTCCCCATTATAAGCCAAATTATTATTATTCTGCTCAAAATCTCCAATTTAGACTGGTCCACTGGGCTAAAGATGGACCAGCCCATCTGGCATTTGCCAGAACAGGACTCTGGCCAGTCCAATTCTGCCATGGACACAGAGTTCCAATTCATTTTCCTGGCTCAAAGCTTTCTTTCTCAGAACTTCTTCCACCAATTTGCACCAATGATCAACATGCTTCAAAGAAAAGCTATTTATTTTAGTGTCGTGGGAAATGGGTTTTTACAATTCTAAGAAGTAGAGAGATTAATGGAATATTGCTTTGATAACGTAAAACATTTCAGATTAACAGACGTCATACTGTACTTTACTGATTGGTATCCAGCCAGGTCTACATGTCAAAACAACAAACACACACCCCCATCTCACACACCCACCCACACACACACACACACACACACACACACACACACACACACACACACACACCCATCACACACACACACACACACACACAATGAAGCTCATAAGAGTACATATATTCTTTGGGCATTAATTGGTATATTTTGACCAATCACATCAGGTATTTGCGCATCAGATCTTTTTCTGAGCTGATTTGATACATTTTTACATGTCCATTTGTCATTTAGCAGATTCTCTTATCCAGAGCCACTTAAATAGTGAGTGCATACATTTTACATACTGGTTCCCCGTGTGAATCAAGTCCCGCTAACGAGACAACTTCCGTCGAAACTGGATGGCGCGCAATTCAAATAAATAATCAGAAAAATTATGGATATTAAACATTTAGGTACATACAAGTGTCTTATATCGGTTGAAACGGTCTGCACGGTCCGATTTACAGTAGGCTTTACAGCGAAAGCATGCTATGCGATTGTTTGAGGACGGTGCCCCACTTCAAAATATTTTTCCACCGGTACAGGTTTCATTTGTCATCCAAAGGGTCCCAGCTATAACATGTAGTGTCATTTTGTTAGATAAAATCATTCTTTATATCCCAAAAAGTCAGTTAATTGGCGCCATCGAATTGAGTAATTCACTCGACATGCCAAGATAGGAATCATGCCAAGATAGGAACCCGAAAATCTACCACTAAACTTTGTTTCAACAAGTCAAAATACATTTTTAGTTAATCCTCAGATACCCTAAAATGTAATCAAACTATAATATTTCATATGGAAAGAAGTATGATCAATAGGAAACCAATATTAGCAGGTGCACGTTGTCTTCATGGCATGCGCACACACAAATTTCCAAGACTGTGTCCCTTTTGTAAAACTCATTATTCCTACTCGTTTTGGAAGAAACAAGCCTGAACCCTTGATCATTGAGTGCTGAAACCCAGTGTAAGCCATAGGAGTTGCATACGGGGAGCTAGATATAATTATTTCCCTATACTTTCCATTGTAAGAGCATGGGCTCTCAAAAAATATATATTTTTCTTTGGATTTTCTCCTACCATATCTATTGTGTCACAGTCTCCTACATTATTTTAACATTTCTACAAACTTCAACGTGTCTTCTTTCCGATGGTACCAATTATATGCATATCCTGGCTTCAGGGCCTGAGCAACAGGCAGTTTACTTTGGGCACGTCAGTCAGGTGGAAATTGAGAAAAAAGGACTCTAGCCTGAAGAAATTAAAATAATGAGTTCATACATTTTTCATACTGGTCCCCTGTGGGAATCAAGCACCGTGCCCTACCTACTGAGCCACACAAGACTGTATTAGAACAACTAGTGAAAAATATCAGAATTGGGCTGCCTGTCTAAAAGCAGTCATATGTCACAACTGTCCAAAACATATTGTATGTTGAGAGTTACGTAAAGCAGTCTATCACAAGCTGTCTCTGTATTACCATGTTATTAGTCCTGTTACCTGTTTGTCAGGTTACTGCATGGCTCTGAGGCCAGGTCTTTACCCTAATCAGTTGTTCTGACTGGAAAATAACTCAGCACTATCGATCCAGGCAGATGTGAGATCACCCCTACCTAAAGCAAACCACTCAGGAGGCATGTTTGGCGGGGAAGAACCTGTTGAACCCGGGCCCCTCGGTTACTGGGTAAAACAGTATGGACCAGGATGACACCAGCCGGAGATGACTTATGTTTGCTGGTAACCGACAGAGAGAACTGTGTGAAAGAAGCCAGTGGACGGTTTAAACGCACTCTGTTCTGTTAGTGTTCCCAGAAGATGCCAGCTAAAACCCCAGGTGATCCAGGGAGACTGGGTTGATGTTGTCCATCAGTCTTTCCAGATAATGCACACCAACTGATTTTGTGGTTATTTCAAGAGGTTTAGATTTACTTCTAAGAAAAGTGTCTGTAATGAACTTTCTGGCTATACATAAATAGAGAGTATTGATGAAAGCATAGTACTTTGAGATGTTTCCTCTCTACCTCTATCATATCTTTGAACTATACATGGTGAGTAAAACACATAGTCTGTGCAGTTGTTTTTAGTTAAAGACCTGCATACAGCATTCCTCCTCCGAAACTTGATTTAAAACATGACGCAAGCAAAATAAACATTATTTTGGTTAGCGCTCAATACACAATCGATATCATGGGGCTAATCAACAGGTGGCTTGACTTCACAGACTGTAATAGTTGTTGACATGTATTGATTAGTCAAAACATCCAGCTGCTTAATCAAAACATTGTTTAGTGAAAACCCCATGCTACTTAGTCAAAACATTGTTTAGTGAAAACCCCCAGCTGCAGCCTGACTGAACAGTCAGCACCCCAGCCTCAGCATCACTCTGACTGTCTGTGAAACCTAACAGCTGTGTAGCGGCTCTGAGGTGCATAATGACTCATTCAGTAGTTCACCTGCCTCCTGGTCCCTCTCATACGCAACAGTCCCAGCTCTCACGTCATCCACACTCCCAGCCTGACTGAGGCTGGGTTTCAAATGACACCCTGTTCTCTATGTCAGGAGTGATCAACCTTAACCTGGTCCTGGATCTGTTTGTGCTGTCTTCCAACTCCTGTGGTCATGACAGGGTGGGTTACACAGCTCCAACACATCTAGGACCAGGCTAGGTTACTGTAACACTCCTTCTGGAAAGCAACTAATGATGCATTCATAACCAAGTGGGAAGGTGTAAATTACCAGTTGGCTGCATTCATGTGCTTTGAACTCGTTGAAAAACGCTCATACAGTGAGGGAAAAAAGTATTTGATTCCCTGCTGATTTTGTACGTTTGCCCACTGACACAGAAATTACCAGTCTATAATTTTAATGGTAGGTTTATTTGAACAGTGAGAGACAGAATAACAGCAACAAAATCCAGAAAAACGCATGTCAAAAATGTTATAAATTGATTTGCATTTTAATGAGGGAAATAAGTATTTGACCCCCTCTCAACCAGAAAGATTTCTGGCTCCCAGGTGTCTTTTATACAGGTAACGAGCTGAGATTAGGAGCACACTCTTAAAGGGAGTGTTCCTAATCTCAGTTTGTTACCTGTATAAAAGACACCTGTCCACAGAAGCAATCAATCAATCAGATTCCAAACTCTCCACCATTGCCAAGACCAAATAGCTCTCCAAGGATGTCAGGGACAAGATTGTAGACCTACACAAGGCTGGAATGGGCTTCTCGCCAAGCAGCTTGGTGAGAAGGTGACAACAATTGGTGCTATTATACTAAAATAGAAGAAACACAAAATAACTGTCAATCTCCCTCGGCCTTAGGCTCCATGCAAGATCTCACCTCGTGGAGTTGCAATGATCATGAGAACAGTGAGGAATCAGCCCAGAACTACACGGGAGGATCTTGTCAATTATCTCAAGGCAGCTGGGACCATAGTCACCAAGAAAACAATTGGTAACACACTACGCAGTGAAGGACTGAAATCCTGCAGCGCCCACAAGGTCCCCCTGCTCAAGAAAGCACATATACATGCCCATCTGAAGTTTGCCAATGAACATCTGAATGATTCAGATGACAACTGGGTGAAAGTGTTGTGATCAGATGAGACCAAAATGGAGCTCTTTGGCATCAACTCAACTCGCCGTGTTTGGAGGAGGAGGAATGCTCCTATGACCCCAAGTCCACCATCCCCACCGTCAAACATGGAGGTGGAAACATTATGCTTTGGGGGTCAGGACAACTTCACCGCATCAAAGGGACAATGGACGGGGCCATGTACCGTCAAATCTTGGGTGAGAACCTCCTTCCCTCAGCCAGGGCATTGAAAATGAGTGGTGGATGGGTATTCCAGCATGACAATGACCCAAAACACACGGCCAAGGCAACAAAGGAGTGGCTCAAGAAGAAGCACATTAAGGTCCTGTAGTGGCCTAGCCAGTCTCCAGACCTCAATCCCATAGAAAATCTGTGGAGGGAGCTGAAGGTTCGAGTTGCCAAACGCCAGCCTCGAAACCTTAATGACTTGGAGAAGATCTGCAAAGAGGAGTGGGACAAAATCCCTTCTGAAATGTGTGCAAACCTGGTGGCCAACTACAAGAAACGTCTGACCTCTGATTGCCAACAAGGGTTTTGCCACCAAGTACTAAGTCATGTTTTCCCTCATTAAAGCAAATAAATCTATAACATTTTTGACATGCATTTTTCTGGATATTTTTGTTGTTATTCTCTGTCTCACTGTTCAAATACACCTACCATTAAAATGATAGACTGATCATTTCTTTGTCAGTGGGCAAACATACAAAATCAGCAGGGGATCAAATACTTTTCCCCCTCACTGTCAACAAATTAGTGTGCAAGAAACATTATTAGATTGCTTTTTTAAATCAATAATATTTATAAATGTTATGAAGGCATTTTCCTTAGTAGAAGTCAGAAGTCGGGGCTCAGGATAAGTTTCCCACTAGTTATTACCAGTTAGAGGGGTGTTCAAGTGGATTTTTCCCAGTCGTAGGTGGTAAATACCGCCTTCCCACTTTGTTATGAATGCAGGGTGCAGGCTTCTGCTCCAACCTCAATGTAACACAGCTGATTCATCTACTAGTAATCAAGGTCTTGGTCAGAAGCTAGTTAGTAGAATCACGTGCGCTACATTAGGGTCAGAGGAGGGTAGGGTAGGTTATAATTTGTATTAGTCTAGGATTAACATAAATTCCCATTCAAACCTCTTCAGAAAGGATGTGTCACACTTTGTGTAACTTGGGTCCCGTGTGGCTCAGTTGGTAGAGCATGGTGTCTCCAGGGTTGGGGATTCGATTCCCACGGGGGACCAGTAAGAAAAACCAAAAGTATGAAAATGTCTCCGCTCCTCTGGATAAAATTGGCTTCTAAATGACTGTAATGAAAAATGCGAGGGTCTATATTGGTATATTGTTGTTGTAGACCACGTGTTGCTCTGGTCAAAAGTAATACGTTGTATAAGGAATTGGATGTCTATTTGGGTACTTTGTGCGCCACACGTGTTGACCCACATCACTCCTTCTTCTGTTGCTCTGATGAACTGTCCATCAGTGGGTCAGTCATTATGTGTGTCAGTCAACCAGCTTCAGCCTCACTGTATGGAGCTGTTTCCTCCCCACTCTTTCATTGAGGGGGTCAGAATTGCCAATCTCTTTAATCAATACACAGTAATTGACAGGCATCATCTCATGTTACCATCACATGTCTTACCAGAGGGTCCACGTGAGGTCCTGAACCGGTGATGTCCGAGACTCCATCATGTTTTAAGTCACGTTTTGGTCCAAACCGCTGCACATGATGGGAATCATGAAGTACAGGTGAGTGTCAGTGGTAAGTGACTTCCTTGTCTCAGCCTGCAGGAAGTTAATTAGTAGTCACACCACTGAGGCGGCCCATAACCCACATATGCGTTGCGAAGCAAACGTGTGATCTGGGTAATTATATGTGAGGTGATTACGGTGATGAGTCATGATGTCACTCTTCTACTCCCTTCTCTTTTGCATGTTTCTCTCCGAGATAATTGGTGAGGATGACGGGTGAAGATGAGTCCTTTGTGACCAGTACCATATTCCTTGCATCATCCAGGTGTGTGTCACACTGCGCTGAATCAGAGATGAGGTAAAATGGCATAATAATTTAACTCTCCTCCTTTTCATAGCTCTCCATCGTATTAACTGGTCAGGGGTGGGACTATTTCTGTATTTCTCACATCATCCAGGTATGTGTCAGGTGCGTTGAATAAGTGATGAGGTAAAATGACACCTTTAAAGGCTCACTAATTAATTTGGATGTCAACAACATGGCAGCCAGTTGAACTAAACTCATGGTATTTATAAGTGACATTCTCCAAGGATCAATGGGTGTCGTTATATCAAATGATCAAAAGTGGCTATAAATATCACAGAGTGGGCCTTTAAATTAGAGATGAGTAAACCCAGCAACCTGTCTATCTGTCCCAGAAGCTGCTGTTTTAATAGGGCACATCTCCCCGCTGCTCTGCCTCAACCTTTGGCTGTTGCGTCATCAACCTTGATGATATTTTTATTAACAGGCTTATGATTAAGATAAATTCACCTTCAAACCTCTTCAGAAAGGATGTGTCACGCTTTGTGTAACATGGCAAGTCATAAACAAGGTTGGTAACTGTGTCTAGTTATATATTTTTTGTTTCAACTTTATTTAAGAAACCTGTTTCATAAAATTCTAAAGGTGGTAGTACTGATTCCATAATGGTGTGTTAAGACCCCATACTGGTGTGTACTGACCTAATTCAAACACTGGCTAGAGCAGAGGGGTATACCACGAAGCAGGTTTGAGGAGTTAGAAAAGGTAACTTTGTTCAACTCCGCGTTCCACTAGGTATAACCAGTAATAGGAATGTGGCTCACCTTTTAGCCAGTTACGTTTCTATGGCAAGAAGATCGCCAGAACTAACCTGCTCCATGGCAGGCTGACCGACGACCAACTCCACTTACCCGGAATGAAATGACTGAGCCCCGAGGTGAGGACCAACAAAACTCAGATTCCCTCCCTCTGGTAAAGATTGCTTCATCATCCCTTTCATTTGAGGAAGACGACCAATTAAATATTTTATTAATCAAATGTTTTTTGTCTGTTATAAAATGTAAAAATACCACTGTATCAACACCATCTCTGCTCCACTATAGTGTCTATACAATCTCTGCTCCACCACAGTATCTGTACCATCTCTGCTCCACTATGGTGTCTATACCATCTCTGCTCCACCATAGTATCGAGACCATCTCTGCACCTCCACAGTATCAACACCATCTCAGCTACAACTCAATATTTGTACCATCTCTGCTCCATCACAGTATCTATACCATCTCTACTAAAACACAGTATCTATACCATCTCTACTAAAACACAGTATCAATATCATCTCTACTACAACACAATATCTGTACCATCTCTGCTCCATCACAGTATCTATACCATCTCTGCTACAACAGGTCAGGGCGTGACAATCTCAGTCTTGCCATGTTGGTCCTTTTTGTGTCCCTGATGATGGTTTAATGATCAACAGAAACTTGAATTGTTTCCTTTATTATTATATATTTACGCATCTGAGCCTCCATTTTGGATTTCTTCCATGTTTTCGACAGTGTGGCTATATATTCTTTCCATTATCCTTTGTTTGAGACCTACGCACTTCTGACTGGCAGTAGTTTAAAATAAGCACTATAAACGAGTGTAGATAGCTACCAATCATTTATTGGTCCGTTTTGTGTGGAAAGAGTGCTTGACACGTTGACACTGTGTACTCATCAACCACAGCACCAATCACACTCACGTGTTCTGCCTGGACACACAGGGGTTTATGACAACAACAATGCTCAAACACATATGCACTCCCTAGTGTGTAGGGAACATACAGTATAAGGAGCATGCTGTTACGTCTCGTTATCAGTCACATAACTGTCTTGGACTCTCGTGTTTATTAATGCATCAGATGTGTTTATCATGGTAAGGAACAATAAGAAACCGTTTCAGTGGACATGGTGGTCTGCTGAGCCCCAATGGGAACACAGCAGAAAGGACGGTTGTGTGTGTGTGTGTGTGTGTGTGTGTGTGTGTGTGTGTGTGTGTGTGTGTGTGTGTGTGTGTGTGTTTGCTTGAATAGAGACAGATACTAATAACACTTTGGCACATTCATAAACAAACACCTGATGCGTTGCAGCGTATGCTGTGTGACCAGCGTATGCTGTGCTGTGTGACCAGCGTATACTGTGTGACCAGCGTATGCTGTGTGACCAGCGTATGCTGTGTGACCAGCGTATGCTGTGTGACCAGCGTATTACAGTCACTCGCTGTCAAACCCCGCCCCCTCTTGGAACAGGAGAATAACTGCATGCTACCGGTCCAGCCTGGTGATAGGTCCCTCTTCTAAGTCTTCCTGATGATGCGGTATTTTGACATTTTGAAATATATTCACTTACACAAATATGTGAAAAGTTTAACCCTGATTTTTTTATTTAGCCTGATTACACATTATCCTCACCCCGAGGTGCTTTGAAGGACATAAAACAATTCAATGTTATATTACAGTGTTATTGCTGGAACATAGTGTATTTAATGGATGGAAAACATTGTTTACCATTCTCAGAACCACAATACAGTGAGAAGGAGTGAACAATGTCTTCTCATGTCCTTTAATATGCAATGCAAAGGCTCCACTTGTTGGAGACTACAGCACTAGCAGGAGCCATGCTCAAACGTTTGAAGCTTGAATTATAGTAAACTAGACTGTAGGTGCCATATGAAAGCATTCATTAATCATTCTACAGAGAGCTATTAATATTATGTCATGGTTATAAACAACAGGATTAGATGTTATGAAGCTTATTATATGGTTGCCATAAATGAGAGTCAAGCATGTTGTCATGTGCTCTTATGTCAACTGTTGCTATAACACATGCTGCATGATGACCTATGTCATATGCTTCATGGGCAATTCACAACTTCTAGTTGTTCACAACATCCTAATCAGTTCCTTGATGGAAGGGTCACATGACTGGTTTCCTTGGAGTTCAACTCCAGTGTGTCACAGTTAAAGTAGATACAGAGTGGAGCTATGAGCACAAGGCTGCTGTCTTCAGGGGAATTCCAGGTGAGGAAGCAGGTTGATGGAACATGGAAGTTGGCAAGAGAAGGGGATTTGTGGCAAGGATGCCGGAGGCACTTCCTGCAAGCTGCCCTGGATCATGTAACAGAAGGCTCAGATAGGAATATATGTGGAACAAATATGATTCTTTGTCATGAAGAAAAGGGAATCATGTCAGCTCTAGCCGAGACATATCTATCTGCGGTGTCCACAGCATTGTACCCTCCTAAATGGGATCCAGGTGCTCAGTTTGTTGACAACGTCTGTTCTTTAAATACAATAGCATTTTTACAATAGCATTTTTACAATAGCATTTTTACAATAGCATTTTTACAATAACATTTTTACAATAACATTTTTACAATAGCATTTTTACAATAGCATTTTTACAATAGCATTTTTACAATAGCATTTTTACAATAGCATTTTTACAATAACATTTTTACAATAACATTTTTACAATAGCATTTTTACAATAACATTTTTACAATAGCATTTTTACCATACATATGTTACTGAAAGCATTATTAATGATGATTTAGAAGGTGTAAAACAACATTGTGTGTGCTGGAGTCTGGCCTAGTGCTTAGCCCTCCTAACCACAAATACAACACTCCCTTGGAACTGGTGTTCGAGCCCGTCTCAGACACTTTTCTGTCCGTGTCCCTCTACTTTCTGTCCGTGTCCCTCTACTTTCTGTCCGTGTCCCTCTACTTTCTGTCCGTGTCCCTCTACTTTCTGTCCGTGTCCCTCTACTTTCTCTCCGTGTCCCTCTACTTTCTGTCCGTGTCCCTCTACTTTCTGTCCGTTTCTGTCCGATATCCCTTTTACACATTTACACCACTGAATGTATATTGTTTTCTTATGTTTTTAGTTTCAGGCGCCTAGCAGTATTGGCTGGGCCACCAATCAGGGCAATTCTTATCCCCATGGAGACCAGACAAAGGGGAGGGTTCTACAATAAATCAGTTATGAGACGGAAAGGGGGAAGCACAGCAAACCATGCAAAATAACAATAAGACACACAAAATACCTTAAAAAGGTCACTGCAAACTAAAGTCCAAATTGACACACAAAGGGCTAGTACTCCATAAGGGGAATACACAAGGGAGAGCAACATGCGACATGCGTCTGAATAATCTACCAAATTGTATTCACCTAAACTTTGTATACAGTGCAACTAAGATGTAGTCAATTAAATGTGTTTCCCTTACTGTACATAGCTAGTGTGCAACCATGGAAAATAGTGTGTTCCTCATCATTCTGTTATCAGGTCAGTGAATGAATACTTGACACATTTATTAGCCTTTATTTAACCAGGCAAGACTACAAATTGTTATTTTCAATTACAGCCTATTGGGTAATAGAGTTGAGTCATCTTTGGACTATTTAACTGACTGTTTTATTATGCTTTTGAGGGTTGTGCAGCCTCTCCTCTTGTCTGTCTCGTCAGTATAACGTTGTGAACATGACTAAGACATAGACTGAAGCTAAGAGTTACTGGGGGAAAACTACAATGATCTGGTCACCATAGATAACACAGAGGACATGACTCAAGGACTCAGTGGAAGCTGGTTTTACTGGCAAAGTCTGGATAGGTCTGACTTTCTACTTGACCTTGAGGTGGTCTCTGGAAAACCCAGACTTCTATGGTGCAGGGGAGACTGAGTTTAGGAGCTGGAACCATGGGGGACCAGGGACAGTGAGTAACTGTGAGTATCTATTTGCTATGACGGTGAGTAACTGACTGAACACAATCTTCCCCCAGGCTCAGATCTGACTTTTTCCTCACATGATAAATGGCTTCCCCATACAGAACAAAAACATGTACTGTATGTGCATGTGATAACTACATACTGTACATTCTAATATATGGACTCCGAAACAGAAACCGCCGTCCATAGGGCAGTTTGGGAAAATGTCAGAGGTAGAGGACATCACTTAGCTTCCTTAACAGTATCGCATCCTTATCCAATTATGGGAACACTGTCCCTTAGCAGGTTCTGCATGTTAATGACTCACCTGGGTAGTTCTGCTGGCTATGATTGGATAGCATGCAGCTGTGTATCACGCTCTGATCATTTGGTTGCTGCCAGGCAGCTCTCCCTTCTAGGTGGGCATGTTGTCATGATTGAAAAACATTTTTGGGGTTAATGTGTGATTTCATTGCTTTTTATCTGTGTAAAGTGATTCATGATTTTCTTAAGTACTTAAAATGAAATGTATTATTATGAAATGTACAGACATTCAAACACTTCGCTTTGTGAGAATACAGCTTTGCTGATAACTATTATTAAGTGACTTTGCCAGAGGTAAGATCAACAAGGCTTCGGTTTGTGAGAATACAGCTTTTCTGATAACTATTATTAAGTGACTTTGCCAGAGGTAAGATCAACAAGGCTTCGGTTAGCGGCAGCTGTTTTTTAAAGTGATTATAGTATTTTAGCAGCAACTATCAAACTGCAAATGACTCTGCTATTCCTACTACACGTAATAGAAAACGTACATGGTCACATGATCATTTGTGGTGGCAATTTAGACCTGAAACAGACACTTACAGTGCGTACAGCACACACCAACATCTCAGACTGTTAGCTAACATTAGAGAATGTTTGCGGATAACACAAAACAAATGGAATATGTTGCTAACGTTTGCAAACTATTCCCCTGGATGAACGCACCCCATGTCTTACATCACAGTAACATTATTGGATATGTCTGGCTTCTCATTCTAGTACGAGACAATGCCACCCAGACCTACATTCACAATACAGATTTGAAGACATGGTTTGAAGCTGCAGAAAACACTACACAGACCTGGCCAGTGTGAGGAACAAAGCAGAGAACCAGCCTATACTGATTTTAAAAGGATCTCTAAGGGTTGCTTGGATCTGCCTGTACAGAGCCACGACCTGGTCAGTGTGAGGAACCAAGCAGAGGACCAGCCTATACTGATTTTAAAAGGATCTCTAAGGGTTGCTTGGATCTGCCTGTACAGAGCCACGACCTGGTCAGACAATCATATTAAACATTACCGTAATGTGAATGGTTTATTGTAATGTGTTTGGGCCAACACTGGGTGGTGCAACAGGTCTTAAAATCACAGTGAGAGAGAGACTCACAAAATCAGAATAGTTGCTCTGTAGTGCCACCCTGTGCTAACAGACATGCTCCGAGGTAAAGTGTCCCCTAGGTACAGACCTAGGATCATACAAAACTGACCCAAGATCAGCATCTGAAAGCAACTTTACCCTGATCTAATATACATAAGCAAATGCTTCTCACAGTATTACATACAGTATGTAGGGACTCACCTCTATGAAGACATATACTGCAAACCCTCCATCTGTGAGCTTTATCATGTACTTCTTCTGTACAAGAAGAAGGCTGAGACACAAATATGCATTAGCTACCACTCATGAGGAAAGGGCTTGAGGGTGGATAAGACACTGATGACCAGTTTTTAAAGAGCGTTCATTGAATCCATTTTACATGGTCTGTTGTTTTGGTCATCCAAACTTAAAGTGTAAGAACAGGCTGGGTAACACTGTTAAACTAAGTAGCAGGTGACTTAGTGGTTGGAGCGTTGGGCCAGTTACCCAAAGGTTGCTGAATTGAATCCCCGAGCTGACAATGTAAAAATATGTCCTTCTTCCCCTGAGGAAGGCAGTTAACCCACTGTTCCCCGTGCCCTGAAGACGTGGATGTCGATTAAGGCAGCCCCCCGGCACCTCTCTGATTCCGAGTGGTTGGGTTACATGCAGAAGACACATTTCAGTTGAGCGCATTCATTTGTACAACTGACAAGGTATCCCCCTTTCCCCTTAGCAGGATAATTGGTTAGAGATGGACCTTAGTCCCCTGTATCAGACGGGAGTCGTGGTAAGGTGCAAACCATTCTGAGGGACTCCCAGCATGCATCCCTTGTTTGATGAGTTAAACTTGTTTTTCTCGGAGCGCAGGTGCGGCTCCCCATGTTCAAAAGGAATAGGTTGAAACTCTCCTTCATGCCAGCTGCTATCAGCTTTCTCTATCAGCTCCGGTAGTACTGCTAGTTGTGTACATGTTGCTGTATTTATTGTTGTTTATACAACGGGTGGGTCTAATCGTGAATGCTGATTGGTTAAAACCGCAATCCAGTCAGAGTCTATTCCACAATTTACCACCGGCTAACTCTATGAAGGTAAAATACCTATTTACTAATGTGTTTTTACTACGTGCTGCAAAATGAATCTCCCCCCTGGGATAATAAAGACTCTGCTCTATGTTTGCAGCAGTGCAGGAAGTTTTACAGTGTCACATTACTTGGCTGGCGTTGGTTACCGTGGTTACTCTGACAGAGCAGGTGGAACATGGTCTGTTCCTTTGGGCATTCTCCCAGTTCTCCAGGACTGCTTCTCCACCTGTGGGACATCTGTCTTTCAGGGGGCCGGATCTGACTGTTTTTTCACTCCATGTTGTTTTCAGAGAGTAGGACATAGTACAGCCATGTATGAGGTGGAACAGAACAGTTTGGCGGTTTGGAAGCTGTCATCAGAGCTCTCACTGCTCAACCATTTCTAACGCAGGTGAGGAGATATAGTGATCAGCTACACAGCTGGTCAGTGAGACTGAGGAACACTCCAGCCCTTCTCTTTATCTGGCTCATTGGCATGAAACTAGTCCCTTATTTGAATAATGTTGGGGTTGGTAGGGAATGATATGCTTTCATGTAGGAAGTAAGTTAGAGTGTGAGGGGCAATGTCAGCAGTACATTACTGAGGTAGTGGATATCTATAAGGTGGTGTGTGTCAGTGTGCATGTGTGTGTGAAAGAGAGAGAGAGAAGAAAGCGTTCCGGAATGGTTCACAAAATGAGGGGCAATGGGAGTTATGACACATGTAGGATGAGGTGTGTGTGTGTGTGTGTGTGTGTGTGTGTGTGTGTGTGTGTGTGTGTGTGTGTGTGCGTCTGTGTGTGTGTGTGTGTGTGTAATAAAGAGTAGAGTGGTGGAAGGGGGAGAGGGAGGGGGGTTATGGGGTTGTAATCGTGACATGGTGGTGTTATGGGGTTAGGGTTAAGGTTAGTTGTGTTTTGGGTGGGGGTTCAGCTGTTGTTATGGACGCAGGAGGACCTTGGTGACCAAACAGCTGCAGGACCAGGGAAGTAAAAGTGATTATGGTGCTGACCAGTTGTCTCCTGGATAGCTAGCCTTGGGGTGCAATACTCTGAGCTCCATGTTGTTTTACTACAAATATGTACGGTGGCCCTTAGGGGCAAACCACCTTTGTGTCCGTGCTGTCACTTCTTATAAGCTGGTTTGGCCCTCAGGGCCACCGTAACTATGACAGAGAACCATACAAATCCCTCTAGTAGTAGACGCCATTTAAATATCTATTGATGGAAATATGACACCGCAACAAGTCACCGATATGTCTTTTCAAATCAAATAAAAACATAATGACATTTTGTATTAATCAACTGAATTTGACGTTGAGTCAACTGAATTGGTTATTGGGGATGAAATTGAGTTTTACATGCATGTGATGTTATTAGAACTATGAATGTGAGTTGTGTGTTTTGACTGGGGCGCCAGAGGCTATGACCACAAGGCCAGGGAAACCCCCTAAAGCTTCTCCCTGCCAGTACACCGACTATTTTGTTTTTCTATTCAAATAGGGAGAGGGGGAGAGAGAGGAGGGAGAGAGAGACAGTGAGGGTAGAGAGGTAGAGAGAGATAGAGAGAGAGGGAAGGAAGGAAGGAAGGAAGGAAGGAAGGAAGGAAGGAAGGAAGGAAGGAAGGAAGGAAGGAAGGAAGGAAGGAAGGAAGGAAGGAAGGAAGGAAGGAAGGAAGGAAGGAAGGAAGGAAGGAAGGAAGGATAAAGGCCATAGTGGCTACAGTGACATGGTTACAGAATAATATCAAATAAGTCAAATTAAGTCAAATTCAAAACTGTGCCAGCCTGCCATGATGAGCAGACACAGGAGTGAGATAGGGAAAGTCCTGTCCATAATATATTACCTCTATTGGACACTCACCACAAGATACAGTATGTAAATAAATATGTATCAAATGATGATTTGTATAATTTCTCAGAGGCATTCTAAAGTAGTTGGTCTTGTGAGAGGCATCTCCTGACTTTTTGTAAATGGATATGTTTCAAATGGTATCATTTTTGCTTTGCTTTCTATCACGGTGTGGGGGAGCGTCCTTGCTAGCTCCAGTTGGGCAGAGAGCTGCTCCAGGATGCAAAGGAAGCACAGAATTATGGGAGATTAAAAGCTTTTCTGGACCTGGTTCAAGAAGTGCTGACGAGGCAAGACTAAACATGGTAGGCTGCAGCTGAAAGAAGCTGAGACATCTGCAGCATGTGGTGCCCTCACCCCATCTACTATAGGATTAGTCCTATCCTGGGGGGAAACACTCTGTTTTCACACACAGGGTGGAGGGAGGAATGAGGGAAGGAAAGAGAAGGACTGAGTGGAGGGAGGAATGAGAGAAGGAATGAGAAGGACTGAGGGAAGGGAGGAATGAGAGAAGGAAGGAGAAGGACAGAGGGGAGGGAGGAATGAGGGAAGGAAGGAGAAGGACTGAGGGGAGGGAGGAATGAGAGAAGGAAGGAGAAGGACTGAGTGGAGGGAGGAATGAGAGAAGGAAGGAGAAGGACTGAGTGGAGGGAGGAATGAGGGAAGGGAGAGAAGGACTGAGTGGAGGGAGGAATGAGAGAAGGAAGGAGAAGGACTGAGTGGAGGGAGGAATGAGGGAAGGAAGGAGAAGGACTGAGTGGAAGGAGGAATGAGAGAAGGAAGGAGAAACGGGAATCGAGGAATGAGAGAAGGAAGGAGAAGGACTGAGTGGAGGGAGGAATGAGGGAAGGGAGAGAAGGACTGAGTGGAGGGAGGAATGAGAGAAGGAAGGAGAAGGACTGAGTGGAGGGAGGAATGAGGGAAGGAAGGAGAAGGACTGAGTGGAGGGAGGAATGAGAGAAGGAAGGAGAAACGGGAATCGAGGAATGAGAGAAGGAAGGAGAAGGACTGAGTGGAGGGAGGAATGAGGGAAAGAAGGAGAAGGACTGAGTGGAGGGAGGAATGAGAGAAGGAAGGAGAAGGACTGAGTGGAGGGAGGAATGAGGGAAGGAAGGAGAAGGACTGAGTGGAGGGAGGAATGAGGGAAAGAAGGAGAAGGACAGAGTGGAGGGAGGAACGAGAGAAGGAAGGAGAAATGGGAAGGGACTAGGAAAATAAATGTCCCTCTCTCTCTCTCCTGGATTTTTGACAAGGTTGAAATGCGAACACTGGTCTCAGAGAATCCCTTAATTCTCTAACAGAACGTGCAATGCAGCGGTCAAACCAATGGTCAATAATCTATCACATTGATGATCTTATTCTGGTCCGTTTGGACCATTCTGTAAACCACATGCCCGTCCTCTCTCTCACCAGGCTGTCTCCGCACCACACTGCAGACATAATAGGTGGTCCGTTGGTTGACTTTCTCCCGGTTGCGTCAGTGATATTTTGGCATGTGAGTTGCACCACAAATATCCTGCCTGTAGGGTCTGTCTGGGGCTGGTCCTTGCCCACTGCAGGTGCCAACGAATCCGATTCTCCAAACGGGCAGGCGTGAGTGTTTCCCCCTTCCCCCCACGGGCAGGCGTGCCCCCTTCCCCCCACGGTCAGGCGTGAGTGTTTCCCCCTTCCCCCCACGGTCCTGTCTCAAAACCCAGACCTGGGACATGTTCACAAGCCACCGAATGGAAGAAAATGGGCCGAAACAGGGAGGGACTAACTGGACTTCTTTTTCCATTGCAAAACATGTCTAAATATTTTCCAGTGTGTGCCCTAATGAACCCCTTCCTAAATCAGAGGCATGCAGAAGTCCCCCATTTGACCTGACTGTCATTCAGATTCAAACTGTCCTGTATCTCTATATCTTGTACCTGTACCATAGGTACAGTCACCCAGTCATTGTGATTTCATGGTGACGTAGGTTGTGATCATTAGAGATTCCCTTCATTATTTTGGATTCATTTTGGATTCTTAACCTCCAATAAGCTTCTACTTGTGACCTACAGCACTACGTTGGTTACCCTGGCCTGTACTCCACCCTGAACAGTGTGTCTCCCTTCCCTGCAGGAATGAAAGCTGGTCTTCTCAGGGATATCACACACACACACACACACACACACACACACACACACACACACACACACACACAGTGAGCAGTGAAAGGCTTGTTTTATTAGAAAGCCACCCACCCCAGAACAGATCACTTTTCACATTCAATCATAATCTCCTCACTGTCCCGCCCGACACTGCGACTGCCAGGAGGTGAAATGCTACCTTGGCCAGTGGTGTGTGTGTGTGTATGTGTGTGTGTGTGTGTGTGTGTGTGTGTGTGTGTGTGTGTGTGTGTGTGTGTGTGTCTGCGCGTGCGTTTGCGTGCGTGTGTGTGTTGCCATCCGCAGGTCAAGTAAGTAGAATGATAGCTCTTCAACTCTTGTAAATCAATGAAAAGATTTCCTAATGAATTCAGGAGAAAGATAAACAATAACATTTGCCCAAAGATCTCTAACTCGAGAAAAGCATCATTTGTATAAAACATTTCATTTTGACATGTATGTTTTTTGTGAAGGTTATTCCAAAAGTGTGATCTATGGAACGAGCGGTGAGTGCAAATTCATTTTCCCTTAGTCCTGCAGAGAATAACATGGCTTCGTCCAGTAAAATCATAATCTCACTCTTCTGTGCTGTCTCTCAATCCCTTCAATGTTTATCTACTTCTTCAACGTCCTCCCCTCATGACAGTCCCTCAACATCCAATCACATCTCTCTATCTCACTCTCTGCTATCTATCCCTCTCTGTTTCTCTCTCTGTCTCACTCTCTGTTATCTATTCCTCTCTGTTTCTCTCTCTTTCTCACTCTCTATGTTATCTATCCCTCTCTGTTTCTCTCTCTGTATCACTCTCCATGTTATTTATCCCTCTCTGTTTCTCTCTCTGTCTCACTCTCTGTTATCTATCCCTCTCTGTTTCTCTCTCTATCTCACTCTCTATGTTATCTATCCCTCTCTGTTTCTCTCATTCTATCCCTCTTCTCTATCTTCCTCTTTGTCCCTCTTTACTCACTCCCCTTGAAGCTCCCCATTCCTCTTTCATAATGTGTCAAATACATTACCATCAGGCAGTACCAGGAGCAGCCCGATACCCAGCCAGGCCCCCTGCCCAGGAAAAAGGTCAACCTCATTAGCAGTCAGAGTGAGTGGTCGTCACTGGCCGATGCTGCTGGAACAGGGACAGAACCACGACGTCATCCTCTGCTGCCAGAGTCTGCCCCGTCCACTTTTTCACACCAGTCAGAGGCCTTTAAAACACGCTATTGGAATGACATCATACAGTATTGTGTACCCTATTACATCAGCATGGCTCATTAAGTATTTTTTGTTTTGTGACTCCTATTATTCTAGTCAGTGATTGGTTGTTGGGTGTCACATGATTCAAAGTTGGAGGGAACTGGTGCCACGGCCACTCTCTCTGTGTGTTCCCTACATGAGTTAATCACAAGCCTTTTAAACCACAGAGATCCTATTAAGTTCTAATATGTCATTCTATGTTTATATCTCACTATTAGAGTGATGTCATAGGCTATACTTGATGACATCAGTGTGGCTCGGTCAATATGGGAAAATGTTCACTGGCGCCTTTAGTTCCTTTACCTTGGTCAGATGTGATTTGGTGTGTGTCACGTGGTTCGATGCTGTAATATGGAGGAACATGATAGTTGAAGGGAGAGAGAGAGTTTGACCCACTCTCTGGTCCGTGCTCTTCTGGTCACTGGAAGAGGAACAGAGAGGAAAGGCCCACTCACTTCTGACGATGCAATAATGGCCTAGGGTTTTTATATGAGTACACACTGAGTGATGTAGTTAAGTGTTTATACAGCAGGATGTCTGATCTCCAGTTGGCTTTTATTTGATGTTGTATGAGTAGACAACCAGTGAGGTAGTATTTATACAGACCGATTTCTGATCTCTGATTTCTGTTTGTTTCGAACTCTAACCACCAGATTCCGTTTGTTTCCCAAATTGCACCCTATTCCCTATATAGTGTACTTCTTTTGACCAGGGCCCACAGGACTCTGGACAAGAGTAGTGCACTATATTGGGCATAGCATGACATGTTGTGAAGCATTTTCAGTTCCTGTTTGGCAGTAGCAATCCGTACTGAGTACTGCTTATATAAAGCTTAGCTCTGACTTTCCTGAAAAGTCAACGTGCCTTATTATACATGATCACTGTATGTTTAGTTTTTGACTTCCTGGGAATTTATAAACTGGGTGGATCGAGCCCTGAATGCTGATTGGCTGAAAGCCGTGCTACATCAGACCATATACTACGAGTATGACAAAAAAAAAAACTTTTACTGTTCTAATTACATTGGTAACCAATTTCTAAAAGCAATAAGGCACCTCGGGGGTTTGTGGTATATGGCCAATATACCACTGCTAAGGGCTGTGTCCAAGTACTCTGCGTTGTGTCGCACATAAGAACAGCCCTTAGCCATGGTATATTGGCCATATACCACACCTCTTCTGGCATTATTGCATAAATAATGATCCCTGAGTACTGAGGGATGCCCATCCCTTCCAGAAGTGGAAGTAAAACCACAGTCAACTTTTGACCTTTCACCCCATGACCTTAGTTGACCCTACTATCAATCCCTCTGCCACATGCATTTCATGTCATCTGGGTTCCTCCTGGAGGGTTGACGGTTAACTCAAGGAGGGGTGAGATGTGTGTGTTGTGTGTGTGTGTGTGTGTGTGTGTGTGTGTGTGTGTGTGTGTGTGTGTGTGTGTGTGTGTGTGCGCGTGTGTGCGTGAGCGTGTATGTGTCAAATCAAATATCAAATCAAATGTATTTGTCACATTCACATGGTTAGCAGATGTTAATGCGAGTGTAGCGAAATGCTTGTGCTTCTAGTTCTGACAATGCAGTAATAACCAACGAGTAATCTAGCTAACAATTCCAAAACTACTACCTTATAGACACAAGTGTAAAGGGATAAAGAATATGTACATAAAGATATATGAATGAGTGATGGTACAGAGCGGCATAGGCAATATGCAGTAGATGGTATCGAGTACAGTATATACATATGAGATGAGTAATGTAGGGTATGTAAACAAAGTGGCATAGTTTAAAGTGGCTAGTGATACATGTATTACATAAAGATGCAGTAGATGACATAGAGTACAGTATATACGTATACATATGAGATGAATAATGTAGGGTATGTAAACATTATATTAAGTAGCATTGTTTAAAGTGGCTAGTGATATATTTTACATCAATTCCCATCAATTCCCATTATTAAAGTGGCTGGAGTTGAGTCAGTGTGTTGGCAGCAGCCACTCAATGTTAGTGGTGGCTGTTTAACCTACAGATGGCCTTGAGATAGAAGCTGTTTTTCAGTCTCTCGGTCCCAGCTTTGATGCACCTGTACTGACCTCGCCTTCTGGATGATAGCGGGGTGAACAGGCAGTGAATCGGGTGGTTGTTGTCCTTGATGATCTTTATGGCCTTCCTGTGACATCGGGTGGTGTAGGTGTCCTCGAGGGCAGGTAGTTTGCCCCCGGTGATGCGTTGTGCAGACCTCACTACCCTCTGGAGAGCCTTACGGTTGTGGGTGGAGCAGTTGCCGTACCAGGCGGTGATACAGCCCGACAGGATGCTCTCGATTGTGCATCTGTAGAAGTTTGTGAGTGCTTTTGGTGACAAGCCGAATTTCTTCAGCCTCCTGAGGTTGAAGAGGCGCTGCTGCGCCTTCTTCACGATGCTGTCTGTGTGGGTGGACCAATTCAGTTTGTCTGTGATGTGTACGCCAAGGAACTTAAAACTTACTACCCTCTCCACTACTGTCCCATCGATGTGGATAGGGGGGTGTTCCCTCTGCTGTTTCCTGAAGTCCACAATCATCTCCTTAGTTTTGTTGACGTTGAGTGTGAGGTTATTTTCCTGACACCACACACCGAGGGCCCTCACCTCCTCCCTGTAGGCCATCTCGTCGTTGTTGGTAATCAAGCCTACCACTGTAGTGTCGTCCGCAAACTTGATGATTGAGTTGGAGGCGTGCGTGGCCACGCAGTCGTGGGTGAACAGGGAGTACAGGAGAGGGCTCAGAACGCACCCTTGTGGGAACCCAGTGTTGAGGATCAGCGGGGTGGAGATGTTGTTACCTACCCTCACCACCTGGGGGCGGCCCGTCAGGAAGTCCAGTACCCAGTTGCACAGGGCGGGGTCGAGACCCAGGGTCTCGAGCTTGATGACGAGTTTGGAGGGTACTATGGTGTTAAATGCTGAGCTGTAGTCGATGAACAGCATTCTCACATAGGTATTGCTCTTGCCCAGATGGGTTAGGGCAGTGTGCAGTGTGGTTGAGATTGCATCGTCTGTGGACCTATTGGGGCGGTAAGCAAATTGGAGTGGGTCTAGGGTGTCAGGTAGGGTGGAGGTGATATGATCCTTGACTAGTCTCTCAAAGCACTTCATGATGACGGAAGTGAGTGCTATGGGGCGGTAGTCGTTTAGCTCAGTTACCTTAGCTTTCTTGGGAACAGGAACAATGGTGGCCCTCTTGAAGCATGTGGGAATAGCAGACTGGGATAAGGATTGATTGAATATGTCCGTAAACACACCAGCCAGCTGGTCTGCGCATGCTCTGAGGGTGCGGCTTGGGATGCCGTCTGGGCCTGCAGCCTTGCGAGGGTTAACACATTTAAATGTTTTACTCACCTCGGCTGCAGTGAAGGAGAGTCTGCATGTTTTGGTTGCGGGCCGTGTCAGTGGCACTGTATTGTCCTCAAAGCGGGCAAAAAAGTTATTTAGTCTGCCTGGGAGCAAGACATCCTGGTCCGTGACTGAGCTGGGGGCTGTGTCCAAGTACTCTGCGTTGTGTCGCACATAAGAACAGCCCTTAGCCATGGTATATTGGCCATATACCACACCTCTTCTGGCATTATTGCATAAATAATGATCCCTGAGTACTGAGGGATGCCCATCCCTTCCAGAAGTGGAAGTAAAACCACAGTCAACTTTTGACCTTTCACCCCATGACCTTAGTTGACCCTACTATCAATCCCTCTGCCACATGCATTTCATGTCATCTGGGTTCCTCCTGGAGGGTTGACGGTTAACTCAAGGAGGGGTGAGATGTGTGTGTTGTGTGTGTGTGTGTGTGTGTGTGTGTGTGTGTGTGTGTGTGTGTGTGTGTGTGTGTGTGTGTGTGTGTGTGTGTGTGTGTGCGCGTGTGTGCGTGAGCGTGTATGTGTCAAATCAAATATCAAATCAAATGTATTTGTCACATTCACATGGTTAGCAGATGTTAATGCGAGTGTAGCGAAATGCTTGTGCTTCTAGTTCTGACAATGCAGTAATAACCAACGAGTAATCTAGCTAACAATTCCAAAACTACTACCTTATAGACACAAGTGTAAAGGGATAAAGAATATGTACATAAAGATATATGAATGAGTGATGGTACAGAGCGGCATAGGCAATATGCAGTAGATGGTATCGAGTACAGTATATACATATGAGATGAGTAATGTAGGGTATGTAAACAAAGTGGCATAGTTTAAAGTGGCTAGTGATACATGTATTACATAAAGATGCAGTAGATGACATAGAGTACAGTATATACGTATACATATGAGATGAATAATGTAGGGTATGTAAACATTATATTAAGTAGCATTGTTTAAAGTGGCTAGTGATATATTTTACATCAATTCCCATCAATTCCCATTATTAAAGTGGCTGGAGTTGAGTCAGTGTGTTGGCAGCAGCCACTCAATGTTAGTGGTGGCTGTTTAACCTACAGATGGCCTTGAGATAGAAGCTGTTTTTCAGTCTCTCGGTCCCAGCTTTGATGCACCTGTACTGACCTCGCCTTCTGGATGATAGCGGGGTGAACAGGCAGTGAATCGGGTGGTTGTTGTCCTTGATGATCTTTATGGCCTTCCTGTGACATCGGGTGGTGTAGGTGTCCTCGAGGGCAGGTAGTTTGCCCCCGGTGATGCGTTGTGCAGACCTCACTACCCTCTGGAGAGCCTTACGGTTGTGGGTGGAGCAGTTGCCGTACCAGGCGGTGATACAGCCCGACAGGATGCTCTCGATTGTGCATCTGTAGAAGTTTGTGAGTGCTTTTGGTGACAAGCCGAATTTCTTCAGCCTCCTGAGGTTGAAGAGGCGCTGCTGCGCCTTCTTCACGATGCTGTCTGTGTGGGTGGACCAATTCAGTTTGTCTGTGATGTGTACGCCAAGGAACTTAAAACTTACTACCCTCTCCACTACTGTCCCATCGATGTGGATAGGGGGGTGTTCCCTCTGCTGTTTCCTGAAGTCCACAATCATCTCCTTAGTTTTGTTGACGTTGAGTGTGAGGTTATTTTCCTGACACCACACACCGAGGGCCCTCACCTCCTCCCTGTAGGCCATCTCGTCGTTGTTGGTAATCAAGCCTACCACTGTAGTGTCGTCCGCAAACTTGATGATTGAGTTGGAGGCGTGCGTGGCCACGCAGTCGTGGGTGAACAGGGAGTACAGGAGAGGGCTCAGAACGCACCCTTGTGGGAACCCAGTGTTGAGGATCAGCGGGGTGGAGATGTTGTTACCTACCCTCACCACCTGGGGGCGGCCCGTCAGGAAGTCCAGTACCCAGTTGCACAGGGCGGGGTCGAGACCCAGGGTCTCGAGCTTGATGACGAGTTTGGAGGGTACTATGGTGTTAAATGCTGAGCTGTAGTCGATGAACAGCATTCTCACATAGGTATTGCTCTTGCCCAGATGGGTTAGGGCAGTGTGCAGTGTGGTTGAGATTGCATCGTCTGTGGACCTATTGGGGCGGTAAGCAAATTGGAGTGGGTCTAGGGTGTCAGGTAGGGTGGAGGTGATATGATCCTTGACTAGTCTCTCAAAGCACTTCATGATGACGGAAGTGAGTGCTATGGGGCGGTAGTCGTTTAGCTCAGTTACCTTAGCTTTCTTGGGAACAGGAACAATGGTGGCCCTCTTGAAGCATGTGGGAATAGCAGACTGGGATAAGGATTGATTGAATATGTCCGTAAACACACCAGCCAGCTGGTCTGCGCATGCTCTGAGGGTGCGGCTTGGGATGCCGTCTGGGCCTGCAGCCTTGCGAGGGTTAACACATTTAAATGTTTTACTCACCTCGGCTGCAGTGAAGGAGAGTCTGCATGTTTTGGTTGCGGGCCGTGTCAGTGGCACTGTATTGTCCTCAAAGCGGGCAAAAAAGTTATTTAGTCTGCCTGGGAGCAAGACATCCTGGTCCGTGACTGAGCTGGTTTTCTTTTTGTAATCTGTGATTGACTGTAGACCCACATACCTCTTGTGTCTGAGTCGTTGAATTGCGATTCTACTTTGTCTCTATACTGACGCTTAGCTTGTTTGATTGCCTTGCGAAGGGAATAGCTACACTGTTTGTATTCGGTCATGTTTCCGGTCACCTTGCCCTGATTAAAAGCAGTGGTTCGGCTTTCAGTTTCCCGCGAATGCTGCCATCAATCCTCGGTTTCTGGTTTGGGAATGTTTTAATCATTGCAATGGGAACGACATCTTCAACGCACGTTCTAATGAACTCGCTCACCGAATCAGCGTATTCGTCAATGTTGTTGTTTGACGCAATACGAAACATATCCCAGTCCACAGTGTGTGCCTGTGTGTGTGTGCGTGTGTGTGCCTGTGTGTGTGTGCGTTTGTGTACATGTGTCTGTCTATCATTGCTGTAGGACACAAAGAAACATTTCTGTGTGGAGGAACCCCAGGCGCCGGAGCGTCGTGCAGTGGAGCGACCTTTGGAACCATGCTGAGCTGAGGTTAGTCCCACCAGCCACATCTCAGTCATAATGAACCCCGGCAGACCACTAAAAGGCTAAAAGGCTTCCTCTCCCCTCCACGCCGTAGCCACTCCATAGCCCTAACTGTTCCACAGGGGCTAGCCCTGAGTAAGGGAGGTGGGGGGGCATGCCAGGGTGGCGTGGAGAGAGTGCAAAACAAGGTCATGGTGGGTTGTTTTCCCTCTCTCCCTGTCCCTGTCGCTCTCCCTCTCCCTCTCTCTCCCTCTCTCTCTCCCTCTCTCTCTCTCTCTCTCTCTCTCTCGCTCTCTCTTTCCCTCTCTCTCTCTCTCTCTCTTTCCCCCTCTCTCTCTCTCTCTCTCCCTCTCTCTCCCTCTCTCTCTCTCTCTCTCTCTCTCTCTCTCTCCCTCTCTCTTTCTCTCTCTCCCTCTCTCTTTCCCTCTCTCTCTCTCTCTCTCTCTCTCTCAACAGTGCCTCCCTCTGTCTATTTCCCTGTATTCTCTGTGGACTGAGCAGGGTTCTAGGCTCTGGGGTGGTGTTTGGTTTGAGATATTATTCCTGTGTTACATAAGGAGAGCTGCAGGGAGGAGCAGAGAGGACAGGAAAGGAGCACATGGCCTAGAACTGGGATCTGATCAGAGAAAATGTGGGATTGTCACACACAGCCGGTGCTGTGATCAGGTGACACAGAGCTGGGTTTGTGTCCCCATAAAGCTCATAAGCTATCTGCAGGACTAGAGAGAACCTCCACTGAGACCAACACACACACACAAGCACACATTCACACACGCACACACACACTTACACACACACACACACACACGCACACACACACTTACACACACACACACACACACATACACACATACACATACAGATGCACATACGTATGGACACACATACTATCTCTCTCATACATACACTCTATCAAACACTCACTCACTCACACACACACAAACACACTTTCCTCCAGCAGGCACATTGTTTCTTTCACTGACAATAGATTCACATACATAATGAACCCAATTTATATCAAAGCATGGGCCAGGAGAGAGACTGGCCGGTCTCCAAGCCCCGCAGAGCAGGGCCAAAACCACATGGGAGAACAAACTCTATTCTCCCTTCATTTTTGTCTCTCTCTCTCTCTCTCCTGTTCTTTGTCATACCCCAGAAGATATCAAGTGTGAGGGGAAGTCCATGTGTTGTTGATCATCTGCATATCATCTGATCATCTAGGAATATCACAATGGTCACATAATGGGCTGTGGTTGTACTGTCCGTATTGTCCATACTCAAAACAGCCCTGGAAGTGAAAGATGTGTGGCACCTCAGGTTTTCAAATGTATTCCTTATGGTGTCATGGGTAGGTTCTGGTATTTAATATGTATACCAGTGGAGGCTGCTGAGGGGAGGACGGATCATAATAATGGCTGGAACGAAGCGAATGGAATGACATTAAACACATGTATTTGATACCATTCCACCTATTCCGCTCCAGCCATTACCACGAGCCTGTCCTCCCCAATGAAGGTCCCACCAACCTACTGTGGTGTATAGTCTACAACGTTTCAATAGGGAAGTGGTGGATTAGCCTGGTCCCAGATCTGTTTGTGCTGTCAGTTAGGCGTGACAATGACCATAAGAGTTGGCAATACAGCAGAAGAAACTGATCTTGGACCAGTCTAGTGGCGGAGCATGCGTCTCAACAGAATAAATAGCTTGTGATGGCTCTACTGTTTTATCACAGTTGCCGTGTGACAGAGAGAACTCAGCTCACAGTTCACACACAGCCCTGCCAACACAGTACTAGGCTTCATTTAAAACTCTGGCCCTTCTGTCTCTCTGCCACTCTCTGCCAGCCAGTCTCCAGAAGGGGACAGTGGGAGAGAAAAAAAGGAGAGGTTTCGTTCTTTCTGACCCACTGTACGTAGTTTGGCCGTTCTCTCCAATTCAGAAAAACTCTCGCACTTTATTTTCTCTGTCCCTCACTCTTCATCTCGCTCTCTCTCTCTCTTTCTCTCTCTCTCTCTTCATCTTTTGTTCTGCCCCTCACTCTTCATCTCTCTCCCTCAATCTCTCTCTCTCTCTCAATCTCTATCTCTCCATCTTTTGTTCTGCCCCTCACTCTTCAAATCGTATTTGCTATAGCTCTCTCTCTCTCTCTCTCTCTCACTCTCTCTCTATCTCTCAGTCTTGTACTTATCCCAAATGTTTTGTCTCTACCTCAGACAGTTCACAAACGTTCTTCCCACATGCCAAATTCTGGGGTTGCAGAGGAACCCACACACCGGCGGCGCTCTGAGGAGACGACTTATGTGGGTGTCTGGTAGTAGGGGGGTTTAGAAAAAGGTCCCAACGTGTTTATTAGACATTTTTGCTGTTTTATTTACCACATCTGTAAGGTAACCACTCTGTTCTCCATTTATAATTGTATCAGAGCAGACCTAGCAGATACGATCCCCATCATTCATTCACCTAACCTCTTTAAGAAGTAATGGTTGCCTCAGTAACACTCACAAAGGAGGTCCTTTCTCCATTCCCATGACAAGGATATCAACAATACCAGTGCATTACCCCATTCAGCTGATCTTAGTCTTTCTCTCTGACTAGTAGTCTTCTTTAACAGGATAATGAACGCAGTTAGAGTGATTTAACGACATTAACATTAATTTCATCAAATCTCAGAGACCTAGTAAGATCTATGTGAGATAAAGAACAATTACAGGCTTTCTTATAGAATTTCCCCTTCTACTCAACCGTGATATGGGCTGATGAGAACGGAAGGAGGTCGAGGAGAAGATAAAGGAGGTGGGTGAGGAGGAGAGTGAGAATACATTTGAGGGATAGGTAATACTGAAAATGTGCCTATCTACTGTAAGTGTACATTAGTTTAACAATAGTACTTAGCAACGACTGAGAAACAAGATAGAATGGTTCATTTCACAAAATCGACATTACGAAGTACCAATGACAGCCTGAATTATTTGAAACAATTCGCAAAAATACATTACCCACAAGGAAATCACCGACACAATAAACATATACAACTTTAAAATACATACCTCTGGAAAACTGTCATTTCTAAGAGTAGGACAGAATTGTCCGTCTATAGCTCACTGTTTGAGCAGCCGATGTTATGGCACTGCTTTGGTAGTGCCTGGTGGATTCCGATAGAGGGGGCATCACCATAGTGACAAATCAACAAGTGTTGCTGTTGTTGAAACTAAACTAAGTATTCACCCAGTTTACAATCAAAATGTGTTGCGGCTGTTGAAACTAAATTAAGTAATCATTTAAGTAACTATAAACTCTCCTTCCAGTCTCACATTAAGCATCTCCAATCCAAAATTACATCTAGAATCGGCTTCGTATTTCGCAACAAAGCCTCATGTCGCCAATCATACCCTCGTAAAACTGACAACAAAATCCTACCGATCCTTGACTTCGGTGATGTAATTTACAAAATAGCCTCCAACACTCTACTCAACAAACTGGATGCAGTCTATCACAGTGCCATCCGTTTTGTCACCAAATCCCCACATACTACCCACCACTGCGACCTGTATGCTCTCGTTGGCTGGCCCTCGCTACATATTTGTCGCCAAACCTGGCTCCAGGTCATCTATAAGTCTATGCTCACTGATCATCATAGCAACACCCACCTGTAGCACGCACTCCAGCAGGTATATTCCACTGGTCATCCCCAAAGTCAACACTTACTTTGGCCGCATTTCCTTCAAGTTCTCTGCTGCCAATGACTGGAACGAATTGCAAAAATCTCTGAAGCTGGAGTCTTATATCTCCCTCTCTAACTTTAAGCATCAGCTGTCAGAGCAGCTTACTGATCACTGTACCTGTACACAGCCAATCTGTAAATAGCACAACCGACTACCTCATCCCCATATTATTACTTACCTTCTTGCTCTTTTGCACCCCAGTA
Organism: Oncorhynchus mykiss; assembly: GCF_057628025.1. Classification (NCBI taxonomy): domain Eukaryota; kingdom Metazoa; phylum Chordata; class Actinopteri; order Salmoniformes; family Salmonidae; genus Oncorhynchus; species Oncorhynchus mykiss. The sequence goes on along the minus strand of NC_143034.1, from coordinate 68,796,354 downwards.
TCTCTACTTGCACATCATCATCTGCACATCTATCACTCCAGTGTTAATGCTACATTGTAATTATATTCACCTCCATGTCCTATTTATGGCCTTACCTCCCTACTATTTTTATTTTCTTTGTGTTATTGACTGTAAGTTTGTTTATGTGTAACTCTGTTTGGTTGTTTTTGTCGCACTGCTTTGCTTTATCTTGGCCAGGTCACAGTTGTAAATGACAACTTGTTCTCAACTAGCCTACCTGGTTAAATAAAGGTGTTCTCAACTAGCCTACCTGGTTAAATAAAGGTGAAATAAATAAAACTAAATAAAAAATCACCCAGTTCCCAATCAAAATGTTTTGCGGCTGTTGAAACTAAATGAAGTAATCACCCAGTTCACCATGAAACTGTGCCAAGAGAAAGTAGAAAACAACAGACCAAAGAAAGGAGAAGGTGAAAAACCGTGTACAACTGTTCAGTGACAGGAAATGACAACCTCTCGACAGTGAACACAGAAACAGATGTCCTGTTCTGCTGATTTCTTTAAGAATGATTTAGTTGTGAAAGGCACTATACTTTATCTGTCATATTCAGTAAACACATAGCATATTTCCTATCTGGATATTAACACCCAGTGTTTCATCGAACATGTGTGAATTAGGTGCCGTCAAATGTGTAACTGATGTAGGCCTAATACAGGGTTGGTTTCCATTTCCTATTGGATGATGTGGGTCTACATCTATAGTGTGAAGTCCATCCAGGGCCCTGGTTGGTGATGAACATCTGGCCAAACATAGTCGTCCTTGGAGGAGCCAGACCCAATTTAGTGGCGTGTTCAGGGGCAGCAGGGTGAATGCACTGGCACCAAGACCCACTCTCTCTCTCCTTCCCCTCTGTCCGGGCCCTCGTGGAACGAGGGAAGTCAATGTTAAGTCAATGTTGGTTCTGTCTGGCAGCCTGTTTTCCTTGGCCCACAGTGTGCCAGTCACTCAGGAGACACTGCTGGTAAAATGCAAGTAAAACACAGTATTTGATTTAGCGAGAAGAACAAGAAAAGGACACAAAATAAAACTGATGTGTTCAGGAAGTCATTAACTCTGGGGCGGAACGAATGAAATTCAGTTTAGAGTGTTTGTTTTGGAGGCTGGGGATTCAATAGCAAACAAGAGGTGGTGTAGGTTCAGAGAAGACATTAGACTGGTACCCAAGGTCACGTGGCCATATCGAAGCTTTTCAATCAAGATGACATATTGATTTATATAGTTACATTTATATCGAAATCCACTGATATGGTCATTTCATCTACAGTATCTATCTAGATTGATTTCTTCATATACCTGTTCATACATTCATTTATTTAGGCCATACAAATTAAACGAAATGATTAACGGACACCCCCTCTTAAAAATAAAAAAATTGTCAAAGTTGAATGATTAATTAAGCAACCAGCAATACACAACTTCATCTAGGCCTCGGATTATGGCTGAAATATGCCTCGTTTAGCCTTCCCAAAAGGCAAAAATCTCTTGATTAGTTCACTAGGTGTTATTTTACTAGGTGGTATTTTAACAACATGGTTAACTTTTTTTTTGCTAGCCTCAATTAAAAAATAAATAAATGTTTAACCTTTAATAAAGTTTTGGTTTGCATTCTGTGAAGTTCTGTTTGCATTCTAAAGTTAGTGATGTTTGCTAATTGGATGTAGCCATTCAAAAGCATGTTACTTCAACCACAATACATTTTTGCACTTGCATTTTTGTTATGTCATTTGGTAAATGAAGACTTACCAGCTTTATTATAGAAGCATTTTTTGTTGCTTGTCACATGTCTGCTCCCGAGTGGCGCAGCGGTCTAAGACCCTGCATCTCAGTGCTAGAGGCTTCACTACAGACCCTGGTTTGATTCCAGCCTGTATCACAACCGCCCGGGATTGGGAGTCCGGGCAGTGCGTAATTGGTCCGGGCAGTGCGTAATTGGACCAGCGTTGTCTGGGTTTGGCCGGGGTAGGCCGTCATTGTAAATAAGATTTTGTTCTTAACTGATTTACCTAGTTAAATAAAGGTTCAATAAATAAATCTATATATATATATGCTATGCTACCACATGTTAGCCTACTAGCATATTAGCTTTAGCTTTTGTCTTATCATATTGCACAGCTTTTCCCTTGCTATAATCATTGCTACTTTTATAAGTTTATATGCATATTCATATTTCATTAGTGTATTTATTTACCTTCTATATCTATATTGATTTATGTTTATATCCTGAGAGAAAAGGAGGCCTACACATCAAAAGACTGACATTTTGTATTTATCTAAAACAATCAGCTCCAGCAATCAGAAACAATGACTTTATTCAGATAGCCAGGATATCTGGACAGTAATGACACAAAGCACACAAACGTTTTCCGTATAGTGAAGGTGACTACAATTCAGCGTAGAATCCGCGAAAGCGCCGTTTCTATAAGGTTTGCTTTGAAGCAGGAAGGAAGGAAAGGCTCTTCTCC